>NW_004444028.1:10078842-10111012 GCF_000243295.1 Trichechus manatus latirostris
ACAAAATAAAGTTTCTCATTAAACAGTTAGTACACATATTGCCCTATGACAATGGTTAACAACCCCACGAACTGTCAACACTGTCCTTTCTCAACCTTGGGTTCCCTATCACCGGCTTTCCTGTCCCCTCCTGCCTTCTAGTCCTTGTCCCTGGACTGCTGTGCCTCATTAGTCCCATTTTGTTTTATGCGGCTGTACAATCCCCGGCTGAACAGTGAACCTCGGGAGTGACTTCACCACTGAGATAAAAGGGTGTCCGGGGGCCATACTCTCAGGGTTTCTCCAGTCTCCGTCAGGCCAGTAAATCTGGTCTTATTTTGTGTGTTAGAATTTTGTTCTACATCCTTCTCCAGCTCTGTCCAGAACCCTCTGTGTGATCCTGGTCAGAGCAGTCAGTGGTGGTAGCCGGGCACCATCTAGCTTTACTGGCCTCAGTCTGGTGGAGGCCTTGGTAGCGGTGGTCCATTAGTCCTTTGGACTGATCTTTTCCTTGTATCCTGTTCTCTTCATTCTCCCTTGCTCCGGAAGGGGTGAGACCAGTGGAGTGTCTTAGACAGCAGCCGTAGTTCTTAACCACTGCACCTTCATTCTCCCTTGCTCCGGAAGGGGTGAGACCAGTGCAGTATCTTGGACAGCAGCCGTAGTTCTTAACCACTGCGCCTTCATTCTCCCTTGCTCCGGAAGGGGTGAGACCAGTGGAGTGTCTTAGACAGCAGCCGTAGTTCTTAACCATGCGCCTTCATTCTCCCTTGCTCCGGAAGGGGTGAGACCAGTGGAGTAGTTCTTAACCACTGCGCCACCAGGGTCTCCAGAGTGTCTCCAGACATTGCCAAACGTCTCCCTGAGGGCAAGACCACCTGTGGTTGAGAACCGCTGACCTAGATTTATTTCTATGAATTTTCAAACACACACAGACACACAGATACACATTTAAAGGAAAATTACTCATTATACTGAAAAAGTAAATTCTAAGATCTGTTAGCCTATGAACGTTGAAGTCAATATTTCCCAGAGTATGCTTTTTGAACACTTGTCTGATGCTAGAGTGTTATAAAAAAAAAACAGTGTTCTGTGGTCAAATAAATCTGGGCAACACTGAATTAACAAAATTAGAGTTTTCTTTGCTACTCTGAACCTTTAATTTGCCACTGTGCATTGTGAATCTCCAGATGGAGGATCTATATGCACTATTTCCCAAGTTTATTTGTCACAGAATCTTTATTTCATGGAGAATTTCGTGGGACTACTGTTCCATGGAAAACCTACTGGGAAACTCTACCGATCCTCTAAGTATAAGAAAGTCCATGGCAGGTTTTAAACAAATATAAGGGTACAACCATTTTACAACAGAACTATTTTACGTTCCCTGTATTCTCCCATCTTCCTACCTTATATTAACCCACTTGAGTTGGAATCGACTCGACGGCAACTAGTAACAAGGAAAACCAAGCCTTGAGGGAAGTTGGGCCGATGTATCAGAGCAGGCAGGCTGGCAGGCCCACCTGGCACACAGAAGGTAGGTGACTCTGTCCCCAGACAACAGGTTATCTGTGGAATAGCACTAGCTGTTGCCAGAGAGAAAAAAGATACTAACACCCTTTCAGAAGAGGCTTATCTCGTGAGTGGCCGTCATAGTTCATTTTCTCCTTTGCTCCAGATCCCAGGCCCCTATCTGATTCTTTAAACTCACTGAAATACAATAGGACAAGTGGTATTTTTTTAAAACCCTCATTTGCTTTCTAACCTTTTACTGGGGTCTTTTGATCGTTAAAACAAGATTCCTTACTAGCAGAAGATAAATAAAGATCATTTAGAATGTTTTCCTTAGACTGACAGCACAGCTCAGGTGTGGTGAATCAAAGTAGAGGAATGGGGAGCGGGGGCACAGGGGGGCACTTGCCACCACCCCACCAATCCAAGGGAGCGCCAGGCAAGGCGCAGAACGACATCCCAGGCCCCACAAATGTTAAAGGCGCAAGACTGAGGCAGCCAGACAAGACGGGTGAAGGCGTCTCTGTGGACCGTGGCCATCATTACCGTCATCCTGAAATGGCGGGGGGAGCCGGGTGTAACTTAGAGATGGCCCCCGGGGGCCCGCCTCGCTAGGCCCCGGGTTGTTAGAAAAGACTCGGAGTGGGACACGGGGCTTGGGGCAGCGGCATCGCCAGAGGCGTTCTTTCTTCCGACGGAGCAGGCTGAGGTCAGTCGCGTATAAACAGCGGAGATTTAAGCGGACACCACCCTGCCCTCCTGTCCTGCCCTCCTCTTTTCAGGAATGAAGTGAAAAGATAGGAGGCCCAAGGCTTTGAAAAACAAAAGCTGGAGGTAGAAGATGTGAAGGGTGATATTCATGATATCATCACACCAATTCCAAGCTGATTAGTCAATGTCCAGAATTGAGAGAGGAAAAATCGAAGAAAAAAAAAGACAAAATATATATATAAATTCGTATCGACTCACCCACTAGGACCAGGGCAGAAAAAGTGAAGGCTGTTTTATGCTGATTTAACTAGTCTCAACCTCTATTTTCTGAAGAAAAGCAGTGTTATGAGAACAGGCCTGTGTCCCACTTATTTATTCAGATGCATGTTGTCACCAGAGGGCACTAGTAAATATTTATAAAAGTTAAAACTCTAAAATTTACGAAGAGAACAGGGTGCAAAGCTGTAAGCATGAATCCTCGTTAAGTTCATTAGCCCCTCTGTATTTTAGAGTTTTCATCTATAAACTGAAAATATTTACAACTACCCCAAAATGAAGGTCTCATAAACTAAGATATTTACAACTACCACTAAATAAAAGTTTTAATCTGAAACTAAGTTTTAAATTCAGATGGCTTTTTGATGTAATCAAGATGGTTTAAAAACATCTTAACTTTGAGAGGCAGTGGTGGTATCCGTATTAGTCCTGATGCCACGCTATTGGGATTTTATGTTTTTCCTCAGCACTCAGCCTGTTGCTGCGTCCCACACTTCTTGTGTGGGTTTTGGGGAAAGGAGGGTAGGATGCGATGAGGTTGAGACGGATGGAAATATAAGATACTAGGGAATTTTTCAGACATTTTGAAACCTGGAAAAAATGATTTCCCTCCACCAAAAGAAAATGGGAGGGGGCAGGTGGGATGGCAATTATGCAACATGTTTTAGTTGCCTCTGGTGGGTAACTCACGGCGTCCACACGTGTAACAGAATGAAACAGCTACCCAGTCCTTCACTGTCCTCACGATCATCTGCATGTCTGAGCCCGCTGTTTTGGCTATTGTGTCAATCTGTCTCATTGAGGGTTTCCCTGGTTTTCACTGATCCTCTGCTTTACCAAACACGTGGTCCTTCTCTAGTGACTGGATGAACATACACTTAGAAAAATATGCATAGACTTTACAACATAATGTTGTATTGTAAAAACTCGATTTAATGAAAAATGTTTATTTTGTTGAATTAAAAGTATAGTCTGTTTAAGCAGCAATTACAAGTTTACTAATTAAAGCTGCGTATTACAACTTTTTATTTATTTACTTTTGGAAATGAAGCAAGGAAAAACTTGAGAAGTAAAGAGGCTATCATTATTCTAGTGAAACAGAAGGAAGTACCTATGGCTCAGGACTTGGTGTCAAGCATATATGGAGAGGACTTGCTTTCCGAAAGGAAAATAACTAAACAAATACTGAAAATAAAATTTGTTAAATGTAAACTTTGTTTTAACAGCCACAGTTCCTGTAGTGCCCCTCTCAGCAATTTTTCCTACTTCTAATTCTTCATTTTTATCATTATAATAGACACTAGGAAACTATGTATTTTTTAATTGAGGAAAATATGCAGAATGTATAACAACTCTTGCAACTCAATAATAACAACAAAAACACCCTAATTTTAAAAAGCAGATATAATATTGAATGACACTTCACCAAAGAAGATATACAGAGGACATCTAAGCACATTATGAGATGTTCAACATCATTAGTTACTAGGGAAATACAAATTAAAAACACAAAGAGATAACCACTATACACTTGCTAGAACGGGTAAAACTCATGAGACTGACAATACCACGTCCTGACAAGAATGTGGAGCAAGTGGAAATCTTGGTAATCACCGGTGGAAATGCAAAACGATAAAGACCATTTGGGAAATAGTTTGGCAGTACCTATAATCAAGTTGTTGTTAGTTGCCGTAGGGTAGGTTCTGACTCATAGCAACCCTGTGGACAACAGAACGAAACATTGCCCCTTCCTGCGCCATCCTCACAGTCCTTGCTGTGCTTGAGCCAATATTGCAGCCACTGTCTCAGTCCATCTCGTTGTGGGTCTTCCTCTTTCCCAGATCCTCCACTTTACCAAGCATGATGTCCTTCTCTAGTGACTGGTCCCTCCAGATAACATGTCCCAAGTATGTGAGAAGTAGTTTCACCATCCTCGATTCCAAGGAACATTCTGGTTGTACTTCTTCCAAGACAGATTTGTTTGTTCTTTTGGCAGTCCATGGTATATTCAATATTCATCACCAACACCATAATTCAAAGGCATCAATTCTTCTTTGGTCTTCCTTATTCATCCTCCAGCTTTCACACACATAGGAGGCGACTGCAAATACCATCGCACCTTAGTCCTCCAAGTGACATCTTTGCTTTTCAACACTTAGGTCTTTTGCAGCAGATCTGCACAATGCAATGCGTCACCTGATTTCTTGATTGCTGCTTCCATAGGTGTTGATTGTGGATCCAAGTAAAATGAAATCCTTGGCAACTTCAATCTTTTCTCTGTTTATCATGATGTTGCTTATTGGTCCAGTTGTGAGGATTTTTGGTTTTTTTTTTTTTTTTACATTGAGGTGTAATCCATACTGAAAGCTAGTCTTTGATCTTCATCAGTAAGTACTTCAAGTCCTCTTCACTTTCAGCAAGCAAGGTTTTGTCATCTGCATATTGTAGATTGTTAATTAGTCTTCCTCCAACCCTGATGCCGAGATCTTCTTCATCTAGTCCAGTTTCAGATTATTTGCTCAGCGTACAGGTGGAATAAGTATGGTGAAAGGATACAACCTGACTCACACCTTTCCTGATTTTAAACCATGCAACATCCCCCTGTTCTGTTCAAACAACTGCCTCTTGGTCTGTATACAGGTTCCTCATAAGCACAATTAAATGTTCTGGAATTCCCATTCTTCGCAATGCTATCCATAACTTGTTATGATCCACACAGTCGAATGCCTTTGCATAGTCAATAAAACACAAGTAAACATCTTTCTGGTATTTTCTACTTTCAGCCAAGATCCATCTAACATCAGCAATGATATCGCTGGTTCCACGTCCCCTTCTGAATCAGGCTAGAATTTCTGGCAGTTCCCTGTCTATTTTCCTGCTGCAACTGCTCATGAACAATCTTCAGCAAAATTTTACTTGTGTGGGATATTAATGACATTGTTTGATAACTTCTGCATTCTGTTGGATCATCTTTCTTTGGAATGGGTACAAATATGGATCTCTTCCAGTCAGCTGGCCAGGCAGCTGTCCTCCAAATTTCTTGGCATAGACAAGTGAGCACCTCCAGTGCTGCACTGGTTTGTTGAAACATCTCAATTAGTATTCCGTCAGTTCCTGGAGCCTTGTTTTTCACCAATGCCATCAGTGTAGCTTAGACTTCTTCCTTCAATACCATTGGTTCTGGATCATATGCCACCTCCTGAAATGGCTGAATGTTGACCAACTCTTTTTGGTACAGTGACCCTGTGTATTCCTTCCATCTTCTTTTGATGCTTCCTGTGTCGTTCAATATTTTGCCCTTAGAATATTGCAACTTAAGGCTTGAATTTTTTTCTTCAGTTCATTCAGCTTAAGAAATGCCAAGCGAGTTGTTCCTTTTTGTTTTTCTAACTTCAGCTCTTTTACTTTATCATTTCTTCCATTCGCCAGGGTCCTGAGAGGTGTTTGATTATGTTTAGGATATTTCCATGACTGTGCCCCCTGTATGCTCTGTTATACATATACATACAGCACCTACAAATATTTATGTAGAAATATCCAGTCAAACCTATGTATGTACGGGGGCATACTCCCATATGCCCTCCCACATCTATTTAGCATACATGTCTACCTATACATCCAACCAAATCCCATTACCGTCAAGTCAATTCTGACTCATAGCGACCCTATAGGACAGAGTAAAAACTGCCCCATAGGGTTTCCAAAGAGTGGCTGGTGGATTTGAACTACCAACCTTTCGGTTAGCAGCCAAGCTCTTAATCACTGTGCTGCCTTGATTCACAAAAGTGGTTGCTATATTATTTAGTGCATAGAAATATATAACTTATATCTTGCAAATTTTGGATTTTAGCATGTAAACACTTCCTTGTCATGTTTAATGCATTTTGGTTTGAGTTTTGATAGCAGGATCACTACCACGGTTTTCTTATTGTTTCCGTTTGCCTGGTACCCCTCCTCCAAGCTCCTAAATTTAAAAAATTTCAATCTCTTCCCTTTGTGGGGAGACCTAGGTGTGGTAGCTTCTTCTTCTCTTTTCATGTATTTTTGTTCTAATGGTTACCTTTGTACTTATATCTTTTCTAATGCTCTTAATCCCCTATTTTCTCACGTATTCTTTCACTGTCTGATCTGTTAGTTTTTCATGGTCTCCATGTCAGTTTTCAGTTCCCATTTCTTGGTTAGCACTTCTTTATATTACATTCTCTCTGTTAAACTAATTGGTATGGTTTTGTTCTCCCGACTAGACTCTGACAGATTTTGGAAATTTTCTATGGCAATAATTATATATACACATAATTTAATCTTTATTTCACATATCACATAAGTTTATTGTAATAAAAGTATAAAATACAGTTGAACAAAAATAAGAAAAAAAATCACCCCAAATCGTATCACCTAGAAATTAACATTTGATGTATATCTTTCCAGAATGTTCCTAACCTAATATATTTAAATACATTTTCTATAAAAAAAAAAACAGTACTGTCTTTTATAATCTTATTTCCTGCCACTTTTCAATTTAAAATATGTTGTAAATATATTCTCTGCCAATTAATATAAATCAGTGTCATCAGTTGTACTCCATTGTAGAGATGTTGTTATCTAACGCCTTGTTTTTGGACGCTTAGACTGTGAACAATTTTTTAAAATGTTATAAAGATTGTTGTAATAAACATCTTATGGTTTTAACTTCGCAAACATACCCTAAACTCTTTCCTTAGGATAAATTTCTAGTAGTAGAATTGTTCATTCTAAAGGTATGCATACTTTTCTGTGAAAAACATTTTTTGAGAGTTTTCTAAAAAAGCTATTTCCTATAAAATAAAAAAAATGGTTTAAGTGGTCTCTAAGGTCTCTTTTACATGTAACACTTATGCTGTAGTCTGTGCTTGACCCAGTTTATTAATAATTCTATTTATAAGCAATGTTTGAATAGTAGTTTATAATTTGTGAAGTTAATTTATTATTCATTCCACAAACATTTATTGAGTGCTGACTATATTATAAGCACCATGCTAGGCACTAGTAACACCAAAACATGAGTAAAACAATGGAATGATCTCCAAGATACATTAAGTATGAAAAGCAAGGTTTAGAGAAATGTATAGACTATGCTACAATTTATATAAGAAAGGTAATAGATATTTATATATTTGCTTGTATATGCATAAATTATCAAAAAGTGTTAACACTGGTTGGCAGTAGGGAGGATATTTGGGAACTGGATGGCTGGATGATGGGGTACATTAAATGGGAAAATTTGTATTATATACTCCTTTCTACATTTTCAAATTTCAATTTTGGATCATACGAATATATCATCTATTCAAAAAACAAAATTAAAATTAAAAATGAATAAGAAATATGTTCAAGGAGCTCAGAATGTAGTCTTTTTATTACATTATTTCATTAGAAATTCACAAAAACCCTGTGAGGTAGGTAGCCAAAATTATAGCCATTTGTGGGGATAACCCCCAATCCTCACTTCTGTAACCTTGATTCTATCTCTTCTTTCTTACCTCCTGTCCACAGGTAGTTGACTCATCTGCTGCAGATCCATATTGGACTTGGAGCCTGTCACTTCAGTAGGAGATCAAAAGATTCAGAGTCTAGCTGAAAGGTGCCATGGGTTGCGGGGAGAGGGGAAGATTACAAGGAAACCAGAAAAGGATGCAGAAGAACCACAGGCCTCCATGGGAACAAGGGATATTGGCTTTGAGAATCAAGGTGCTCTGGGGAAGCTAAGCCAGTGCCAAATTGCCCCTCTTGTTGACATCATTAGTCAGCCTATTATCCATCCATTATTTGTTTGGAATGGTACAACCTGTGTCTGGATCCTCTGATCAACCCTCCTCATACCCCATTTCATGTAGACAGCCCCATCCAGTGCCCCAGTCAATCACAAGTACTCCCCTAAAGGACGGTGAGGAGTCTCAGAAAACATGAGGGGAACTGTTTAAGAAGATATGAAGGAAGAGCCTTACTTATGCTTCCGGTTAAGAGTACATGAAATCTACTGGATGTATCCAGTTCTTACATACCTTTATTTTACCTTTACAAATGAAGGAACTGGGATTCATTTAGTAATGGAGAAACTGAGGCTTAGAGATATGAGTTACTTACTCTAAATTTGAACCCAATACATCTTATATCAAATCGTTATTTTTTTCCACTATGTCCCTCTGCAATTATTAAATGAGCTTTCAGAACTGGCATCATTAGAATGCTTGTATCAATTTCTTTAAGATATGTGGCGTGTAAGGGAATCTTTGAGCCCTGGTGACCAAAAGGTCAGCAGTTGGAATCTGCTCCTTGGAAACCCTGTGGGGCAGTGAGTGCTATTCTGTCCTATAGGGTCGCTATGAGTCAGAATCGACGACAACGGGTTTGATTTTTTTTAAAGGGAATTTTAAAATCTGAGGTACCTGAGAAGATGTGAAATGGCCAGTTTGAGGACTGGGTGCAATTCCTTGTTTGCTCGTTCCGTTTTCACACTAGCGACAGCCATCTTCCCTGCTGTTTCTAAGAGGAATGTCGGTAATGATGACGTAACTACACTGCGACTCAGCGCTCCCCCACCCCGCCCCATACCCTTGTAATTACTACGCTGTAACCAATCTAAGAAAAATATGTATTTCATTTTAACCCAATCGCCTTACGAGTTTGCATTACAGGAAGTCCTGCCTTACGAGTTCCTGCCACAGGAAGTCCCACCTTAAAATGATCTACTACCAATTGAGTAATGTCTTTTGAAGAGTTAAGTCTGTAGTTACCAATCAAGTAATGTCTTTCCATGATCTAAGTTTGTAAATACCAATCAAGTAATATTTCCATAGCCTTCGTTACCCCTTATAAAACTTCACTGCTGAGTCACCATATTGGATTACTGGATTCCATCTCATGGAGTTCGGTCTTTCCTCAGTTGGAGTTGTCTCTTTACTTTCAATAAATCTCTCAATTTTACATTTACCAGCGTGCGATAGTTACTGTAGGACAGGAGCAAGGAAAGAACATGCTGGTTACTGATAAAAAGGGAAAAGAAGCTGAAAATCAGAGCTCCTGCTAGTTCCCTACCAAATACCAGAGAGCTATCTATGCGTGTTTTATTTCTTCCTTATTCCTAACCTAACCCTCATGAAGGATCAAACCATTCTCATTTCTTTACCACTCTTTCTTAAGCCTGTGATGCTCTACCTACTGGTGTTAGTTATATCTGTAGGTTCTGTCTTGAGTTATAAAGGGAATGCATTCAGGGAAATCCATCCAAACTAATTTTCTTCCAATCTTCATATCTCCAGGTCTGTTTGAAATGATAAGGAGGGGAGTCAATGCTCCCATAGAAACGTATGTCTTTAAAGAATGAAACAAGTGTCTAAAGCTCTCTATGCCACTGGAACTAGGATGAGCTAGTTACTAAGCTATTGTCTCTCAGCTCCGAACCCACGCTTTCACACCCCGCTGTGTGGTGCGGTGGGGGGTGGGGGGGGACTGAGACTCCGCATTCACCTGCCAGATGCTCCCTGTTAGACTCCGTTTTTTCAGCAGGGGTCGCTAGAGAAATGCTGGGAGGCTAGAAGAGGAAGAAGGAACTTCCTTTTTGTTGGCCTCCCGGTCCTCTTGTACCACCTAGTTTCACTTCTTCACTTTGGAAGTGACAGTTTGTACCTGTAGCAACAGTTGAAATCTGTTTGTAATTTTGCAAACTCTCATAGAGTCAGCTGGTGGTGTCCCTTCCTCAGAGGTCTGAGTTTCAGCTCTGCAGGGTCCTTACTCCAAGCTTCTAAGTTTAATAATTGCAACCTCTTCCTTTTGTTTTCTCAGCCCTAGGGGTGGTAGCTACTTGCTTCAGTTGGTACCTCCATGACGAATTTCTATTTTTACCTTTATTATTACCTGGTTGGCAATTTTTCATATCTTGTTAACAACAGTTTTATTAAATTCTTTCTGTTAAAATAACTGAGGTGATATCTTTTTCTTTTTTTATTGTATGTTATTTGCTTATATATATGTTTATTTATTATTATACTTTAGATGAAGGTTTACAGGACAACCTAGCTTCTCGTTAAACAGTACACATTGTTTTGTGACATTGGTTACCAACCCCACAACATGTGGTATCTTTTTCTTGACTAGACCCTGACTGATAATGAAATTTTACAATTCAGGAAATAAAATGAATATTAAAAAAAAAAAAATATTGCCATCGAGTTGTTTCCAACTCATAGCAACCCTTTAAGACAGAGTACAACTTCCCCATAGGGTTTCCAAGGAGCGGCTGGTGGATTCGAACTGCCAACCTTTTGGTTAGCAGCCAGACTGTCAACCACTGCACCACCAGGGCTCCAAAATGGATATTAGGAGGTAAAAAAGAAGCAACCCTCTTTATGTAAATTTAGAGGTAGCAGACACTCACGGAAATTGATAACATTGGGCTGTCTGTGCTTCTGCGCAGCATTTCTGGATTGGAGAGACACTTAGAGATTGCTGAGTCCACTCTTCTTATTTTATAGGAAAAGAAATTGGCCTAGGATTTGTACAGAGTGAGCGTGAGGCGGAGTCAGGTCTAGGGCCCACGTCTCTTCAGATTAGGCCCAGGACTGGGTCACAATTTAGGATTTGTCAACCATCCAGTTCTCCCATTGACATTCCTCTGGAAGAAACTCAGAGAAGTCATAGCT
The DNA here is from genome assembly GCF_000243295.1 of Trichechus manatus latirostris. Classification (NCBI taxonomy): domain Eukaryota; kingdom Metazoa; phylum Chordata; class Mammalia; order Sirenia; family Trichechidae; genus Trichechus; species Trichechus manatus. The sequence continues at coordinate 10,089,999 of NW_004444028.1, forward strand.
CTTTTAGAGGAAAATTACTACTCAATACACTGGCCAAAGTTACTTCTCTGTTAAATGCTTCTTGGTAAATTTTTTGAAAACAAAATTTATATTAGGACTGTAAAAGGAATTTACATTTATGCCGAAATGTTTTCAGAAGGTCTCATACCAATTTATACTCCCCCCACCCACGTATAAGAGTACCTGTCTCAAGCTGGTGAAATTTTAAAAAGAATAATGTGCAGATTATGGTTATGAAAGGAATATATAATTATGAGACAAAATTTGGAACAATACATAAAAGACTGAACAAGAAAACTAAAATTACTTCAAAGCAGTATTAAATTTTGTTTTATTTTTTATGTTCTTAGGCTATTTTTAATCTTATTTTTAAAAATTATCAAAATAATCCGTGTCTATAAAAAAAATTCTAATAGTTTAAAAGTTAAAAGTAAAAGTTATTTAGCTTCTTTCCTTTTCCCCCCTAATTCCTGGACACTACCTTACTTTTAAAATTAGCAGTATATTTTCCATGTTTATATAAACTTTTCTATAATACCTAATATAACATTATATGAATACAAACCAATTCATTTATACACTGTCAGTGGTTTAGATTGTTTCCAATATTTCCCTATTAGACATTTTGCAGTGAACATCATTGTACAAAACGTTTTATTCTGAATTAGAAATTTCTTTTCCCAGATGTGCAATCACTGAGTTTAAGGGCTTTCCCAATTTTGAGGCTCTTGGTATCTAATGTAAAGTTGCTTTTTAAAACGGTTAATGTCAATTTATGTTTCCAAGAACAACAAAATTTCTAATAATGGAGTTTTGAATACCATGACTGATGACAGGGGAGAGATTTTCAACAAGGGGCCTTTCTATGTTTTCTTGTAAAGTCACTTCACACAGGTGCACTTTTAGCTACTGATTTGACAACAATGTTCATCCAATTATGTTTTCCCCAATTAGACTGACTTCTAATAAAACATATTTGAATACTAAAAAAAATGTCTCCATCCTACCCCAGAGAAACAGTGCCTGCCAATTTTACATCCTTGGGATATTCTACTGGACACCATCTCAATGGCTACCAAGCTATAGCGTGCATTATAACCACACTAAATAATCATATAATCAATATGACCCTGGAATCGGTATTTTTAAACAAGGGATTCAGACGCTATGGTCTCTTATCTTGCAAAGAGAAACTATTGTATGGATTAAATCACTGATTCCTAATTTTTGTGTTACGATTAAGAGCGGTTGCTTACAAAAAGAGAGTCACATAGTAAAAATAAATTTTGACAATGCTGAGTATTTCAGCTCAGTGCTGGTTTACATCTATCCCTCGAAGTTCTAATATGCTAAGTTGCATTGTGACTTTCCAAGCGGGCTTATTTTTCTAGTAGGATATTCCAAATTTACATAACCCACTGAATTCATTTTATTGTTATTTTACTTAGTTTTGTTTTGTTTTGGGGTAGGCCGACTATTGACATCTAGTGTTTCTGGGAACAAATTTTGAGAAATCCTAGATGAAGTGTTTTTTTTTTTTTTTATTATAGTATTTCCCATTATCTTCTTAATAGCTCGAACTTCCCTTAGTATATAGCCTTTACCATCATTTAGGTAAAATAAAATCTTTATATTTTGTAAATCTAAATTTTCACGGCTAGACTGAATGACTTCTTGGCAGACATGAATTAATTTTTTTTCCCTTTACATTCAAATGCCTTTTCTATTTGTTCTCTTAATAAAAGGTATGCCAAAGAAGACTGCTTGGAAGCCCTCCATTTCCTATTAGTGCCTATTAACTAAAGTCAGATGTGATCTAGAAGAACTTCATCTAATAGAAATGAAGCCCACGTGACCGAAAATTCTGCACTTATCCAGCAAGAACTGCTTTACAAGTGGTAGGGTCTTTACAGAATTTCTGATGTTGGGGTTTTATTCAAAGGGTTATAAAAAAGGTCTTTGAAACAGTCCTGTGACAAATTATTTTGGCTGAATTATAAATACTCAAAAGTGGGGTTTTATTATAATGGAAACAGAGTTAGGGTAAACTCTGGCAGCATCTGCAGGCAGCACCGTGTAATGAGAGTTGAGTGCGTTACTATATTATGACTGGAAACACATCTCTTCACTATCTCAGTAAAGCACTCCCAGCTTTTGTCCTCAGTGTTATTGGTCAAGTGTTACGTGAGTTTCTCTATATCTTTTCATCTGATTGTTTAACACGTCTTCTGCATATGAGGCACTACAATCCCAGATGACTCTGTCAGGTTTAAATTATTAGCCCTGGATCATTCTGTTAGAAATGGTCTACATATTTATCTGTAGAAGTAAATAATAGCTTCGACTTAACATGTCAACAGCTCCATAGTACACTCTAGCCAAGTTGGATGAGTGCCTTCGTCTTAATAGCACATCTGAGATTTGGTTGGCTGATTAGTAAGGACAACAAAGATTATCTAACTCACTTTGTTTTGGTGCTTTCCAACGTGCAAAGTATTTAATATACATGGTCAGATTAAAGAAACCTTGAAATGATCCCGTGAGGAGATACTGCTGTTCTCTCCATTTCACAAAGATGCGGAAACAGAGACTCACCAAAGTCAAGTGACTCTTCCAAAATGCCTTACCAAGGAAATGATGCAGCTAGGACTCAGCCAGGTAATCTGATGTGAAGCGCTGTATTCTTTCTGCCATATGAAGCTTTGTTTCTTCAAATTGCTTCCTTTCAGACTGTACATAAAATCCAAGAGAATTTGGTAGTTTAAATCCATGCTTCCCTTAAAAATCACTCAGGAACACACCAACTTTCCAGTTACGAGGCCTTTCTGTGCAACTTTCATGAAGGCAGTGGGGTGCAGGGAACTGAGCAAGTCGCAAAAACCTGGGTTTGAGTACCCACTTTGTCCAGATCACTTACCTGTGATCTGGAGAATGTTACCTTCTATGAGCCTGGTTCCTGTTTGTGAAAATAGGGACAATAGCACTTATTTCATGAGGTTGTTAGGAAAATAAATGAACGGTATGAAAGTTATGAAAATATTTACCAAATATGCCCAGCATAGTACTAAGGGTACCCAGCACTGCTTAAAAATGGTAGCTATTTTTAACCTCATTTGCAGAACGCGTAGAGAGCTATTCAATGAAAGGGAACTACAACCACCAGCATATTATCAAGGTGCTGCAGAGAAGATTTTCCTTTGCGTGGCTTCTTATGATGTTGTCGTGCGGCTCATCACTACCCACTGTACAAGGTGGGGGATCAGGGTGCGGAGTGGAGGAGCCACCGAGGGTGGGAAGTAGAGCTCTTGTGACCAGTGAAATCGCCACATCGTCCTGTGTAAAGTAAGTTTTAGTGTAACCATGCCATGTACTTCTCTGTGCCCATTAGAAACAATGTTAAAGAATGTTTAAAGTGTGAGAAGATATTAACATGTATTCTTAAAAAAGAAAACTTTAAAACAATCGGGCAAGTATGATGTCATAGTGGGACGTGCATGTGACACGTGCGTGTTGTGAGGTGCATGGGGGTGTCGTAGGCACAGAGAACAGATGAGAAGGTTCTGCACCAGTTACCGGTGGCTATACCTGGGAGAGTGAAATTTGGGAAAGATTTTTCTTTTTTATTAAAAATTCCTACCATGGACAAATATTACTTATAAAATTTATGAGGCAGAATCTGCTCCAAGGAAACTGGTTCACTGGTTTAGTGTATAAAGCAGATAGTGAAATGGTCCCCTTTTCTTTCTCGTTCCACCCCAGAGACAGCTGCTGTTCCGGTCAGTTCTCTATGCACACACAAATATGTATGTGGCAATGGGAGAGGACATATACATACACACGTGTACATGCACACACATAGCCACATGTACATAGTCTCTTTTTTTACCACATATTGTCTGCATTTTGCTTTTTGTATTTTATAAAGTATCCTAGACAGCTTTCCAAGTCGGTTGTACAGATCCATCTATCTCTATTTTTAATGGCTGTATAGAGTGTGTGTTAGTACCCTTCGTTGCTGAAGGACACTTAGGTTGTTCTGATTAGTTTTCCTTGTGTTACGTTTAAAAATTTTTTTAAGCAAAGGCAAAAATCAGTACACTATGAGCCTAGTTTAGAAAAAATAAAACATTTACATAAAAAAAGACTAGAAGGAAATGAATCAAAATGTAATGAGTGATTATTTCTGGATGGTGGAAGTACAAGGGTAGTTGCTATGAGTCAGAATCGACTTGAAAACACCCAACAACAACAAACACACACACACGCACACACATATATGTATACATATTTATACACACACACATATATTATGTTTGACCAATGTGGCATCATATGATACATGTATAAGGTGGTGTGACTGATGTTAGGGTGGCTGAACATAAAAGCATAGGAACTCTTGGCTTCCATTCCTTTAAAACAGTAATTCCACACAAATAAACCTCCTTCCCGCTCCCCACCTTCCCGGTGCAGAGGTAGAACCTGGAAAGCCTCCCTAAGATCTACCCTCTCAGATCTGCCAATAGTCTCGACCATAATTAAGCTGTTGGGAGTATAGTCAGTGGAGGAAAACTCGCATATTTGCCTGGATATTATCTGCGTCATTTCCCTTCTTATTTCCTCCACTCCTTTGGAGACCAATAGATGGAAGGGAAAAAAGTAAAAACAAAAAAAAAGGAAGTAATTTGAGTATTTGTTTTGAAAGTCTTTATTTTAGTCTGTTGTTTTATGTCTAATCGAATAACCCAGGGTTGAAGTTGGGGGACATAGTCCTCATCACAGCGTTCATTGAGTTCTGCCCCCCAGAGCCAAACATTGTAATAATTACATTTAAAAATATATTTCTAAAGCAAGTTACTTACGTCACAATTTAAGGCTTATGTCCTTCTGTTCTCTCAGGATACAGTTATTTGTGCTCACAGTTATTCTGATTAAGCCAATAATTGGAAAATAATCACATCCAAATGGGTTTCAGGATCTTGAATGGTACTTGGGAGCTAACAACTGTTTCTCTTCCAGCAGGAGATATCTGGGAAAAACATAATACAGGAAGCTTTGGGATGGGTTTGCCCAGTGGCCGTCCTGTTTCTGCTGAAGTTAGCTGCAGAGTAGGGCTGGCAGGGAGCTCTTTAGTCCTACAAAGTGGAACAAATAAGGGGACTCGGGCACTCTGTCAGGTTGTTTGGCCTCTGGATAGCTTGCCTGATTCTTAAAAAAAAAAAAAAAAAAATTTTATATATATATATATATATATATATACGGCACAGTGGTTAAGTGTTTCCCTGCTAACCAAAAGGTCGGCAGTTTGAATCCACCAGCCACTCTTTGGAACCCTGTGAGACAGTTCTACTCTGTCCTATAGGGTCACTATGAGTTGAAGTCAACTTGAGAGCAACTGGTAATATATATATGTATTCTAAGTTGCTACCTATTGCCAGGTTGACCCTTTATAAAGATCCATCTTTACCAGCTAGCCTCCAATCGCTGAAGAAAGAGCTAATGGCAACAAGGAGTAGGGCGTTTTGGATAACCAAGGAAGTTTCCTCCCCTTAGCCAGTTACTCCCCATCAAAGGACAGCTGTTCTTCTAGCCCCTTCATGGTTCATTTGGTCATTGTCCCTGCAGTCCAAAGTTGGTGAGGTGAGCAGCAGTGATGAGAACAAAGCTACAATTTGGTAATTATTTTTGCACTGGATTGGACTTTATGAAGAAGTCATAATGAACTGGTTATGTCCTGCTTAATAAGCACCATGATATTCCTCCAGCATATGGTGTTTTAAAGGCCTCTTAACCTCACTTAAAATCATTTTTGAGTTATTGTCATTGTTTGTTTCTATGTTTTATAGGCCCCATGAGGGCAGAAACTTTGTTTCATTCACTGTTACATCTTCAGTACCTAGAACAGAGCCTGGCACATAGTGGGCCCTCAGTAAATATTTGTAGAGTGGCAACTGATATTGTCACTTTCCAGTTTTCAATGATCTCAATCATAAATAGACTTAAAAATTGTGTGCAATAACTGCTAGTTTTTTTTTTTTTTTAATGACTAAGATAAGTTCTCAGTTCAAATTCCTTAAAAGTAAGCAACGTATCTAATATCTCTTTTGTGCCTTATCCCAAAGCACCCGGGAAAAGAGCTCTTGGTAGGTCCTCAGTGAAGTTTGCTGACTACATACTTCTTTCTTGGGACAATTGGTTGAGGGACTATTCAAACTCTGGACATTCTCCTGAGATGGCTAACAAGAGCACCAATTAGTACCCACTTTTTCGTGTGGAGCCAAACAGAGATCCCTAAATTTGGTTGTGTCCATTTCCCTGAATTGGTATCAAATGAAATCATCTCTACTCACCTGCACTGCAGTCAAAGCACCATGGACTCAAACAACCAGTGCACAACCTGCCTCATTGTGACCAACTCCATCCATTGCTTTGGACACAGAAACGTCTTTTGAAGGCCCGTCTGTGTCATTGTGGCATTTTTTGTGACAAGATGCAGAAGATTAGAAAAATCAGAGCTGGAAAACGGATTATTGTTATCTTAGAAAACAGATGTTGGGGAGCAAATTTGACCTACTTTGAGAAATATCATAGTTGCTTAAAGAGCCTTAGACTTTATAACTTTTCTCTCCTTAGTGCAATGCTTTTAATTTCTAGTATTTTTTTTTAATAAAAATAAAAACCGACCTCAGAGGGAAATCCATCATAACAAGCTTTAATTATAGGAAAAGGTGAAACATAAAGCAGATATTAGAAAAATTATATTGCAAGGCAGGAAAAAAGACACCCAAATAAATGCCCATTGAAATTGGAATCATTTGTGCAACACCTTACTCCCTCCTCCTCACTGCTGAAGATACTTGTTTTAACTGCCCAACTGAAGAGAACTTGTTTTGTGCAAATTTCTGAAGATGGCTAATTTCAGTAACATTTAAAAACATGTGCTTTTCCATATATACATGTATAGATATTCACTTAAGATGACTCTTTTCTCTCCAGGAATGATTTTTACTGTGAACTGTATTGCTGAGTAGCTTATGTTTCTGTGTAATGAAGTACTGCTGGAGAGAACAGTCACTTGTGGCAGGTAGCAAAGAAATTTCAATAAAGTAAACTCTTAGTATTATCAAAATTATACATTTGGGGCTGTTAGCATGGCCTAGAAAAAGATGAGGACAGGCTCATCTCATTAAAAGAGAAGAAATAGTGGAATTAGCTTGAATCTAATTACAAGCCACACTATCTAATGTAAAAACAGGACTGTTTTTTCACTCCCATTCATTTTGACTAGTAATTAGTTTTGGCCTCTAAAATGCCACCCTTTAATCATCCAAACACAGATGTGATTTGCCGTGCAATTTAATCTTGCTTTAATGAAGAACTAATGGACGCATCGCAAATTACTTTCCCTGTTGGAGAAAAATTCTATTTCCTGCTTTTCAAAAGATCAAGAGTATCTTGTGATAATAGCCCAAGCGCCCTGGCAGCCTCGCCGCGCAGGGCAAACAAGCTCTTTTACTCAACTCCCAATTCAATGGAGAAAAAGAGGCTACAATTAGCAACAAAGCAGGGGAAACGCAGCATTACAGCCGAATCACTTTCTGTAGCTCGACCCCCAGCTACCACTGGCTTGTTAGAGCCAGGTCTAAAGTGTCAGGCGCGAACAATGCGCTGTGATAAATTACTCTCTTCAAACAGCTGCACTGCTAATTTTCAATTATACACACAAATGGCTCTCAGATTGGAAGAAAATGGAGTGCATGGGGAGAACAGTAGTAGATTTCTGTGTTTGTTTGGTGGTGAGTGTGGAGGCGGGAGAGTGACATCTTGAAAAGAAAGCCCTGTGAGAGTCAGTGTCTGAACTTCAGAAAAGCAACGGTTCCGAAGCTTCCAGAGACCTGTGGTTTCCTCGCTTAGCTCTGGGCTCCAGAAGGCGTGAAATGACGAATTGCTGTCTTCCGTGGGGTTGTGTTTTTGGTTTGTTTGTTATGACCCATCACCCACTTTATGTGAAAATCCACTCCTGAGCCGCTGCTGTGTTTTGGTAAGCCCACTCCTAATCAGGAAGGCTGCGTACCCCCGGTGCATTTGGCATCGCTGTACCAAATCTCCACAGTCCCCGCCACCTCTGTCTTCGTTCCTTCGTTCCCCAGAACCTAACTGTGCTGAAATCCTTGACTTTTTCCGCTCCCATCCAGCTCCATCAACTGCTATTCCTCCTCACTGGAGCTGAAGGCTTTATCCATCGTAGACTTTGAAGAGACCTCTTCCACCCAAATTTAAAAAAAAAAAAAAAGCTTTCACCCTTTATGAGGTGAGACAAATTGTAGGGATTTCAGTTGTTATTCCGCCTGAGATTTTGCCTTAAGGGATGCTAAAATTTGGTCAGACTTGTCTGTCTCAAATGAAAAAAGTGTCCTGAGATCTTCCTTCTTTGCTTTTTGATGTGGAGATGAATAACGTAAATTAACACACATGATTATTTTTATTTTCTTTACCCACTTGCTTTCCCTGTTTTGTAAGTGCCAGCCTGTTTTTTGGTTGGTTATGAAATTAGAGTTCGGGGAGGCACATGCGGCAGGACCATCTCCTAGCCCTTCGGGAAGGATTCTTGGTGCGCAAACCAGCTCCCAAACCCGCCCCACCCAGACCATTAGCACCTTCCCACCACCCCCTCTTTGACCATTGTGGCTATTTCCCAAAAAACAAGAGACAATCGGTAGGTTTTTTTTGTTTTTGTTTTTGTTTTTCCATAGAAAGACACTTGTTAAGGATCCGATTGGTGGCATAAATTTATTTTCTTATAGAAAACCCGAAGCCGCTTCTTGTTAAACAGCTTTCTTTCTCGTTCCAAGCAGGAGAATATTGCCACAAGTGTGTGACCCGGGGTTTCTTCCTTTAACTCAGCTGCTGTTCCGTCTTGCAGCAGGCAAAGTGTTGATGTTACTACGTTTTTCTTCTTGAGGACTCCACAAATCTCCTGCCATCTCAGCTTCTATGTGTGTGTTCACTGACAAGGATGCGCTCATCTTTTGGGGTGCCGTCTTGGTAGACAGGCCCCTATTCTACCCTGCGGAATCAAGCCTGAGGCTTCCTTTGACTTCAGCAGCCAGGAAGAAGACAATGAGCCGGCCTCATCTGCTTAAGGGCCACACATTAACATGGCACAATGATTTGGCCGGACAAGGATAATAGCCATTAAAGTGTTTGATTTCCAACCGTTTCCTATAGGATTGAATGTAACGTAAATTAATGTTCAAAAAAGGGGCTTCTAGAGTGGAATTTGTTCCAAAAAGAGCGAACATTTTAGAAGGATGGGGTGGCGGGATTACCTTTGCAGCAGTTGCCTTCCTCAACAAGGAAAAACTGTGAGCATTATGTATTTGAATTAAGAACATTACCATTCAGAAAAGACTATGTAGCAAATTGAAAATGCCAGTCCATTAAAAGTTACTTTTCTGGATGCAGTAGGGAAGGCTACAGGGGGCTGGTGGTGGATGATTGCAATATCGAGTGGAAACGCAGTATTTTTTTTGCTGAAGTGGGATTTTACCCCTTCTACTTTATAATCGTTACAGAAATTTAAACCGCAAACCATTTCAGCCCAAGCTTATACTAAGCTTGTTAGTGGTTTCTGATGCTGTGGACGATAACGCCGAGGCATTACCATAAATCAGCAGAATTAACTATGATCTTCAGAAGCATGCTTGAAAGTGGGTGACAGAAGTCTGCAATTTGGTGCTCTGAGTATTATGATAACATTCTATATTAAATGTTTATAATCTACTTAAAGCTGAGCTTCAAGTACATTTTGTATTTGTGCTTTGCCCAATATTAAAAACCAGTAACAATTATTACAACCCATGTGAGGCTTCATTATTTGCAAATGCAAACTGTAAAAATATATGGTCATGTATGCACCGAGTGGCCTTTTTGTTAATTTTTTAAAAAACTGTTCATTTTTCTTTTCATTTAAAGGTGATTATTGCATTGTCTGTTTAAGTATTGGCTTAAAAATTATATTTTTATCACAGTACCATGCACAAGGGAAATGACTGATAGATTCAAATGCATTTCAAATACTGTATTGCAAACTTCTAAAATATCTGTTATTCACCCTACATTCTACATCTGATGTCAGTTTCTTAGAATCATGTGCCTCTGAAGGATCCATATTGGATGTTAAATTCAGAAAGTAATATTCTGCCTTTAAAATGCACAATAATTAATGTCTGTATCATATTTTTCCCCCATCCAAAAGACATATATTCGCTGTCTTGGTCGCAGGATGACCTACATTATGGACAAATGGAGTTTTGTTTTTTTCTTGTTTTTTCTTTATTACCCTTGCTATTCTATACTAAATTGCACACATTACAAAGCATATTGATCAATGCTTTGGAGGTGCCTAGAGGAAAATATCTAGGTATATGGATAGAAAGTAGATAATTTTTTACAGTGTTGAAAAAAATACAGGTGTTCATTGTTTGAATGACACTACCACCTCTATGTTTAAATTGAACCTAAACAGCACCTATAATAAAGGTTATAACACGATCGACCAATTTAGCAGGTAAGCAAGTTAGACACACTGAGGATTTTTGACACGGAATTTATTGGTCTAAAAGGAGGCTCAAATAAATGATGCAAAATGTAAACACAACTTTATTTTCCCGTAATTTTATGCAAATGTGATTTAAGGAAGAAGCTAGAATTTTGACAGGACTTTTCATTAACAATGGTTATACCGAAAGGAAAAGCTCATCTAAACCAGATCCTAAATAGGATTAAATATGATCTGTTTAAAATGGATCATCTTATGAAAACCTCATAAATTTTTAGCACTCAGATGCTCTCATAGAGGCCCTGCATCTCTGGTCGTGACTGGGGTGCAGGAGGAACAGAGTCCTTGAGATGCATCAAGACATAGCACTTTCTCAAGCTCACCCTCGCTTCCTTCTGCAGCACTTCTACAGCGGCCCTCCGTCTCTACATCCCAGGCCCGTATTTCATCCACTAAAAGAACACAAAGAGTAAAGACCCTTGAAAGCACTGTGAAACCAGAAATCGCTTTATGCTTGCAAGGTATACAACAGAATAACAGTGGCAACAGCCACAGTTTACTGGGTACCCACAAGGTACAGGGAAACCCTGGGGGTGTAGTGGTTAAGAGTTACGACTGCTAACCAAAGAACAGCAGTTCAAATCCACCAGCCGCTCCTTGGAAACCCTGTGGAGCAGTTCTACTCGGCCCTCTGACTCGAGGGCAACGGGTTTGGGTTTGGTTTACTAGGTGCAGTGGTTATCTCTGATCCTTTCAAACAGCAGTCGAGGTAGAAACTTTAATTTACGTTTTACGGATGAGGAAATCAAGTCTCCAGAGAAGCTAAGTAACTCACCGTGATCTAGGGTTTGAATCCAAGGGCCTGATACCAAAGCCCACATTTTTAATCACTGGACTACTCTGGCTCTAATTATTTAAATATATTTATTATATATCATCATTATTTTAAAAAGTGTGTCAAAATGAATGCTCCAAATTATATGGTCAGCATGCTCTATTATCTCTTGTGGAAAAATCAGAATTATTGATAAGTTCCCGTCCTCTCTTGAAGGAACAAGATTTAAGAGACACTGATCTCTTGACCATACAATGGGGAAAAGGGGAAAGATGCAGAGCAGGGAAGTTCTTAGAATGACTCAGTCAGGTACCCACTGGCTTTGCTATGAAAATGGAGTCATTGAATTTACCAGTTTTCAAAGTGTAGTGTTGAAAGACTCTTTAGGCTGCTTCAGCCTTCTTGATTTTTGGGGGGTGGGGGTGGGGGTGCGGTGTATGATATGCATCAGGAGCCCTGGTGGTAGAGTGGTTAAGCTCTTGGCTGCTGACTAAAAGGTCAGCAGTTCGAATCCACCAGCTGCTAGGTGGGAGAAAGATGTGGCAGTCTGCTTCCATAAAGATTACAGCCTTGGAAACCCTATAAGGCAGTTCTACTCTGTCCCATAGGGTTGCTATGAACTGGAATTTACTCAACAGCAACGAGTTTGGTTTGGTTTTTTTATGATACGCATTAATAGTTTTTCCAATAGTGTCTTGTCAAAAGCAATACTATTTTCCTCATGAATTTAGCAAAGTTCCAAGAACGAATGGTCACGTAGGGCATATGGGTCCCTTGGCACCGTTACTTATAATATACAAGAAAATTTAGAAACAGAACAATGTTTGCAGACTTGTCTTACCAGCAGCAAAGCATATATAAAGATACATATGCTGATCAAGATATGCTAATACGCTGAGGGTTATTGATGCAGGAATAGACAATCAGTAGGACAGAATACAGGCTCTAGAATATGATATACCTATACACGAGGATGTAGTTATGATAAAGGCACATTTCAAATCAGTGTGAATGGATGAACTATTCAACGTGTTGGGACAATTGAATACCCACTTGGAAATGAAATTAGATCCTTACTGTTCACAAAAACAGTCCAGGAGGATTAATTATTTAATGTAACTAACAAAGACATAAATAGACAGAAAACAATGCCAACAAAAATAATAACACCATGAAAGTCATAAAAGAAAATATAGAATATTTTATTATGATCTTTAGCTGGGGAAGTAGTTTCTAAGCAAAACATAAAACTCAGAAGTTATAAATGAAAGAATTGGCAGGTTTGACTAAATAAAAATAAAATATTTTCTATGGTCAAACAAAGATCCATAATAAAAATTGTAAGATAAACAATAAACTGGAAGAAAATATCTGCAATACATATAATATTCAAAGAAACAATACCCACAATATGTAAAGTTCTTCTACAAATTCAATAAGAAGAAGAAAAATATTCCAACGGAAAATTGAGCAAAGGATATTGAGAGACAATTCATTCCCACAATAGGAAATATAACTAGGAAATACAATATAGACACCTAATCTTCCTAGCAATTAGGACAATGTAAATAAGAACAGGTTATCATTTTTTATTTGTCAAACTGGCATAAATTTAGAATCGGCTCACCAACATGTCCAGCGTGGGTGAGAATGTGGAGAAAACAGCACACTCATACACTGTGGTGGAATGTGAATAGATACAACAGCTATCAAAATTAAAAAGGCACAAACTACCTGACCCAGCAATGCACTTGTAAAAACAATCCTATAGAAATAATTTGCACAGGCGTTCATAGATACGTCTAAAAATGTTCAATGCAGCATTTCTTGTAATGACAAAAAATTGGAAACATACTAAGTTTATCAACAGTAGGATGACTGAATACGGTACATTCCACATAGAATACTATGCAGCCGTTAATAAGAATTAGATCGATCTACAAATGGAAATAGGTCCACTTCACTTGATAAGTGAAAGAAAAAAAGCAAATCTCAGACGAATATACGTAGTGTAATCCTACTGATGTAAAATCTTTCCGTGTATATCCATAGCATGTATATCCACACCTCCAGGAATGGCACCTAGAGAAGCTCTGGAAGGCTATGTCTCCACGTTAATAGTGGTTGCCGTTGGGAGGTGCTACAAAACTGGGATTGGCAGGGCGGGAGTGTGTGTATTTGAAGTTTTAGTCTATATTTCTGTATTTGAATTTTTTACAATACCCTTGCCTTATTTTTTGCAGTGAAAATAACAGTAACAAGAATCCCGTTGCCTTATTCCTATAAACAAGTTTATTGCAGGAAAGACAAGAGCTCTTACTGACATTTCCTTTCATGTGCTTACGCAGAGTGACAGCAGCTAACCCTTTTTCACAGTTCAGCTCCTGGTTAAGAGAACGGGCTTTGTGTGGGTCAGGTATGTGTGGATGAAAGTTCCAGGGTTAACTTTGCTTCACCTTTGGAGGCCTCAGTTTCTCTACCTGGAAATGGAGACCATGGTTCCCATTTTACAGCTGGGCCGAGCGGATTAATGGAAAGAGTGAAATGCGGAAGAAGCACTGGTATATTACCTAAAACACCAGGCCCACAGTCTAACAGAGGAGTCAGAGTTTGATTTTCACAGCTTCACAACACCTCTGCGACGTGGAAGTCAGATATTTTACTTCTAATTTTTTACAGATGGAAAAATAATTCCGGTTCAGAGAGGTTAAATGGCTTGTTCAGGATCAGGCAGTTAGACTCTGAGACTAGAGTCTGGGTCTAATTATTATTATTCTGACTTCTGGTTCTTTGCTTTACAAGCTGAGGAAATTGAAGGTTGGATAATTTTTACTTCAAAAATCGGCAATTTTTATCTTCATTTTAGAAAAGAAACTACTTTTCACCTGTGAAAAGAAAAAAGAAACTAATTTGCTATGGAAATTGGCATTGAAGGAACAAAAAAAAATCAGTAGTTCTACAGAATTTCCTATGAAATGCCTGACCTCTGATGTAGAAATATCTGTCATTACTGAGACCCTAGGGCCATGAAAAACAGGCATCTACTCTATTCTGATTCAAAATACCTCCTCTTCTCCCAGTCTGCCATCTCGCCCCAAGTAGCCTGCCCTACTCTTGAATGTCAGCTTTCTATTCAGTTCACAGAACCCTCTGGCCTCCAGCCTTCTCCACCTCTGTCACCCTGGTTTAGCGCCTTCTTCTTGGCACCTGCTTTTCAGTCCTGATCACCCCTTGTCGCTTCTTCCATATTTGGTGCTTTCCAACTAGCTCAGTTCCAAGGACAGATCATTTCTATGATAATTTACAAAATGAGAACAGCCACAGAGCTACGCAAGGAAATATTAAAATATGAAATGGTCTCGCTGGGTGGCACAAACGGTTAAGCACTCAGCTACTAATCGAAAGGTTGGAGGTCTGAGTCCACCTAGAGGCTCCTTGGAAGAAAGGCCCGGTGATCTACTTCTAAAAAACCAGCCATTGAAAGTTCTGGGGAGCACAATTCCACTCTGACGCACATGGGGTCACCGTAAGTCATAATCGACTTGATGGGAACTGGAAGGTGTTTTGAATTTATTAGTGGGTCACTCTCCGAAAGGTGTCCAAAATGGTTCCTGGAAGACTTCTTTTTCCAGATCCTAATACAGTGCCTGCTACATAGTAGGAGTTCAACTAATGTTCATTGAATGAATGAATGACAAGGAGTTTCAGGTGCTCTTTTGTTTCCATCTGTCATAAATGCATAGAATGCTTAGTGCTACAGATTTCAGTTCAAAATAAAGACTATCTAACAATGGCGCAGGTTGCCTGGAAAGGTTTGATGATCATCTATCAAGGATACGTGCAATGAGTGGGACGCTAGATAAGATCACATCTAAGATCCCTTCTTGACGCTTAGATTCTGGAATTTTAAAATAAATGTTGAGTATCTGGGGGTTTTTGTTTGTTTTTTTGTATCAGATTTGAATCCTGAGTGTTTTCTTCTTTTTTCTTCATACAACTAAAAATCTAAAATTAACAAGCTGATGGACACAGTAAAAGCAGAATATTAAGGAATCGATGTCAGGACTGGAAGTTGGAGGGTAGCTTAGAGTCTGTCCAGACGGGGTGGAGGGGACCTAGCAAATCTATATACCTTTTGGATTCATGTAGGATGTAGGTGCTTTGAGAAAGTCGGCTAGACTGACCACACCATCCAGAGAGAACAGAGAGTCGGGTTAGACAGCAACGTTAGGGGGTCCAGCAAGAAGTAGGTGTTCTTAAAGATCAGCAGAGAGTTTCAGAGTATAAAATACGTGGATACTCGGGAGGAAGTGTGCGTTAAAAGTGGAAGCAGGTGGCTGAGCCCCGCTCTGTAGGGTGGCATACATGGACAAGGCTCCAGGGCCTGGGAGGAGTGGGGAGAACCATGCAGGATCTCAAGGCAAGAATAGAGTATAGGGCATGAAGCCAGGCCCCGTCTGATGGTGTAAGACAAGGCGAGGGGCCAGTTACAAGAAGCGGGGCCCACGGTCAGAGCATGAAGCACCTAAGATGATGAACTAGGATTTTTAAAGTGCTATTACTAGACCAACCTTAGAATGAGCTGTAGAACAGGCTGAGCCCGTTCCTGACTTTTCCTGTTTCTATAGTTGATAGCCAGGTGGGGCAGTATATTGAGTGATAGAATAAACTAATACAGAAGGCATTTAAAAAGTTGATTTTACTTTATGAATTAAAATAAATTAACTTTAAAAGTTAAAATTAATTTAACTTCATTAAAGATGCTTTGCTGTTTTTTCCCCAAAATTTGCTTTTTAGGAGGATTTTTGCAGGTAAAATTTAATTTAGGTTCTGCATTGAGAAAATTTAAAGAAAGAATAACATCCCTTTTTTCTTTTTCTTCTTGTCTGTACAGTAATTATTTTCCAGCTATTCCCAACTACTTATTTTTATGCTAGGATTATTTGCTTAAAAGTTATGCTTATGCAGATGGAAGAAGAAAAGGTTCATTGGTTCATAATAGTTACAGAATTACCATTAACATTATGTAGTTCTATGAGCCAGCATCTGTTAAGAGCTAAGATTTCAGTGATGTGGACCTGACAGTCCAATTTTCACAAGAGGCCAGACTGATTAGGGTGGTCTGATGAATGCAGAAAAAACAGAAAAATACAGAAATTTGGGTTTTCAGGCCTTGCCCTTGGCCATAGGACTAGGTCTTTAATAAAAACATTGTAAAAAGCCCAGAGAAGGTATGAGCTTCCTCTTGGTTGGCCGTAAGACTTCAAGGACTCGCTTCCCTTATGGAGACGGTTTTCTTCAAGAAAACAGTCCAGACAACACTCTAGGAAGTCAGCTTGCAGAAGACACATTTTATGAGGGGTTTTGATTTACGTTAAGTATCCTGTACACTTCTTCTCAACAAAGAACAGTAGGGCAATTTTTCATGATGAGATCTGCTGAGTTTTTGTGTCAACTAAGACTATGAATTAATGCTTTTCTGATATTCCTAGAATTAAAACCCCAGGAATTAACCATTTTACGGTATTAAACTGTCAAAGAAAAAAAAGCTCGTACTCTGTTAGGAGTGAGAGAAAAGGAGTTTTGTTGAGCAATAATACAGCTCAAGTTGGACAGCACTAAGTAAAAATACTTAGCACTCTGCTGTCTCTATTGTGTTAGAGGTTTTTATGCATACAAAACAAAGGAAAGGTAGGGGGTTAATGATTGATTCAGCTTCAACTTTGGAGTCCTTTGAAATGTAAAGGTCAGCCACCAGACTAGGAGGAAGTGAGTTACCACTTAGGTGAGTGAGTTTGCTTATACATGACTGCAGTCATGAACATATTTTCCCCGGGAACAAGTTGTTTACATCTTGACATATTCTTCCCGCCAATAAACGGTTTACATCCTGACCTTTTGCTTCCTGGAAATTTACATTGGCCTCATCATTCTTATGTCTGACACACGTGCCTCCAATTTGAAAACTTTTCCATTTACATTTCCCCCTTTTGATCAAGCCTCCGCTAGGGGTTGCTGATCACCCACAAGGCAGTATAGCCTTTCTTCTGCAAGGACTTTGTTTTCTTGAGGAGCTTTGGTTAATAAAAAATATTTTCTTTACCTTGCCAAGCTAACAGGCCTCATCTTCAGGATGAGTAGATTTTATGGGAAACATCTTAGTGGACAAGGCCACATTCAAAGAACTTTTCTCAGTCAGGACAGAATGATAGAGGTCAAGATGAAACATATCTCCAAATGGGAGATAAAAGGTAGGTGATTAAACAACGCTATCATTGGTGAAAGCCTGTGAAACTAGCATGATTTTATGTGAAGGGTCAAATGGTTTTGAAGTGCAACATTTCATGGATAAAATGCATCGAACTAAAGCAAAACAGCATTTTATGATTACTATAATAGAAACAATGAAGAATATAAAGATTCCAAAATAAAGTAGCAAATTTTCCACCATCCACCCTAAGAGCAAAACCAATTACTTATAATATCAGTTAAAGAAGGAACAGGATCATTAAGGCAAGATACTACATGTTGCATATGATTAACATAGAGTGTAATATTAGCACTATTATCAGGTATATAGACACGGCAATGAGATTTTATTATGGCACAGGTACCTCCTTGAGCTGCAGTGAGAAAGTCATTCTATTTTGGAGTACTACTTTTTTCAACTTGCTATTTCAGTATTGATCTCTTGAAACCCATAGGCACTGTCATTTAGGGCAGTTTGTATATATTTGGTCAATATTTCTATATGTGCCATAAAATATTCAAGTCCTATATGAGGTGCGAATACTGCTGCTGAATGATCATGCCAATGAAACAGTGATTGAGACCATTGAGCTCTTAATATGGGTACATTAGCTAGTAAAGGGAGTTCAGTTAAAATAGGTCCTTGAGTCCAGGTCAGGCCTACAGTACATCTTCCAATCCAGTCTGGCAGGAGCCAGGGCCAAAAGTTGTTTTCACATAGCCAAAAGGTATTGTTAGTGGCTACCCAATAGATACCTGACCATTGTAGCCAGTTGGTGGTAAACCAATCAGTAACTTGTAAGGTTATAACTGATGCACGTTCAGACATTGGAAGCCATCCCATAGGTCTGGTGACAGCTGGGTTAGTCATAGAAGTGTGGTTAAATTGTTCCAGCATAGGGGAGCAACCTGACTTATCCTCCCCACTTGGGGAGTTAACCAGATGAATCCATCCCACAGTTGTTGATATGGAACTACAGTACAACGAGTACTGTTCATGGGTTTGGAAGAGTCTTTAGCTAGCTCTTCTTGGACGAAGTTATTTAGTGAAGTAAGCATTGTGTTAAGACTAAAGGATAAGTTATGGACTGGGTTTCATTCAGATCCAAAAATAGGCCATTTGTCAATGGAAAATCTAGTAATAGTGATTTCCTGTAGTAATGAACTATTTCTCTGTTGTTCTTGTATCCACAGATCAAGAACAAACCAATTAGATCCCTGTTGTGGAGAGACCCACCAGGGAAAGCCAGACTGACTTGAGGTTGGGAGGGCACCACACATCCAACAATTAAACCTTTTAAAATGGTAGGCATAAACATCTGCTCAATCTAGGAAAACATTACTGGAGGTATGACTGTAACAAAGGTAAAAAGGAAAAAAGATAAAGGGGTGCATTTTCAGGCCTTGTCCAGGGTCTTGGATCAGCCATCTGCCTCAGATGTTGTCTGCTTTTGGCCACAGGGGCATTTAAATGTAATCTTCAATTCTCTGATGGGTTGGCTAGTCCAAAGAGGAGTCTTAGCATTTTTTAACTGTGACAAATGGATCCAAGGTTTTATTCCCTCTAATTTAGCTGCACACGCACTGGTAAGGAGGACTAAATATGGTCCCTTCCAACGAGGTTCTAATGAGTCTTTTATTTGGTGTCTCTTCCAATATACATATTTTCCTGCGGCAATGTTAGGCAGACTTCAGGAGTCTAAATATCTGTTCGTTAAAGGCTTCTCTAACCTGTGAAAGACATTCTTTAGAATACTGGATTAAAGACTGGCAAAACTTGAGTAATTCAGGTTAAACAATGTTAGGGTTGGTGCTGGCAACATGGATCTCCCAGTAATTATTACATAGGAGCTAAGTTTGTGAGATCCAAATGGTATGGACCTCAGATTTAAAAGAACTAAGGGAGGACCTTTGTCCAGGATAAATTTAAAGTTTCAAAAAGCTTTGTTATTTGGACCTTTATTATTCCAGTAGTTCTCTCTGCTAGACCAAAAGACTGAGGACGATAGGGACAATGTAGCCTTTGATAAATGGACAAAACTTGACACAGATCTTGGATGATTCGACCCGTGAAATGAGTTCCCTGATCACTACAAAGAGTTTTTGGTGCTCCTCAGGAGGGCATGATGTTTTCAAGAAGTTTCTTTGCTACAAATGCTGCAGTATCAGGACAGCAGGGGAGGGCTTCTACCCAATGTGAAAATTTACAAATCATTACTAATACATATTTATAACCGTTTGAGGGCAGAAGCTGAATAAAATCTAACTGCCATTCAAGCACAGGCCTGGAAGGTAAAGGGTATTGTCCAGGTAGTACTTTAAGGTATTTTCCAGGATTGCAGTGAGGGCAAATAGGGCAGTGCAGTGGGTGGCAACATGTATGGCAACCTTGAAAAAATTTCCCCACCAATATTTTTTTAAAGTCTCAACCATTTTATCTCATCCCACGTGGGAATCTTCATGTAAGGCTTGCATCATAGGAATGTGCAGGAAATTGGGTAAGACAGTTCTCCTATTAGGCCCAGTCTACAATTTAATGGCAAGATTTTGGCAACAGCCTGATTTTTACCATGGCTTAATTTTGTCTGTTTGGGCTAATTGTTGTGGTTTTAAAAGTTTTTCTAGAGTTAGTTCATGCAGGTTGGAGCTATCAATAGACAAATTTGGGGAGTCCCTTTCTTTGTTTATCATAAGTGCAGAAATAACTTGGGAGGCAACTTGTTCAGCTGCCATATCAGCAATATTATTTCCTGTAATTTCTTCAGCTTGGGGTACTCCTTTTGGTTGGTGAGCTTGTATTTTTATCACAGCCATTTCACAGGGGAGGAATAGAGCTTCTAGAAGGTCTGCTACTAAAGCTCCATTTTTTATGGCATTTCTGGAATGCCATATTAGTGTATGACTTCTCTGAGCCTTTCATATGCTAATGCATATTTTGAGTCTACAAGAAGGGAGCTTTGTAAACAACATTTTCCAAATTTAGCAGGGGATTCCCTTTTCATGAAGCATCTCGGGGTTTGGGTCTACAGAACATACTTGGTAAACATAATGACATATTTGTACAGACTAAACGTTTAGATTTGCTGGCAGAGAGCATTAAGCTAACAGAGAGACTGGAATGGTGGATTTGAAGGAGAGGGAATAGGAGGAGAAATAGGACGTGGAAGTCTGCCCAGGGAGGGCAAGTCCAAGTGAGAAGCTTACAGCAGTCAAGGACATCATGAGGTGACCAGGTGTCCTGGAGATTGAGGCCCTAAGATGGAGATGAGAGGGCTTCAAAGTCAAAAGACCTTAGTCACAATTTAGTCTGGTGCTACTCGGCTAGGGAATGAGTTCCATATTCCCTTTTTCTGTTCCTTTTTTTTTTTTTTT
>NW_004444028.1:10111112-10181234 GCF_000243295.1 Trichechus manatus latirostris
AAAGATACACCATTTCAAAAATTTCTACATGCACAGTTCAGTGACATTGACTATGCTCTTCCAATTGTGCTGCTATTCTCACTTTAGATGAAGGCTTACAAAACAAAATAGTTTCTCATTTAACAGTTAGTACACATGTTGCCCTATGACAATGGTTAACAACCTCACAAACACATCAACACTATCCTTACTCAACCTTGGGTTCCCTATCACCAGCTTTCCTGTCCCCTTTTGCCTTCTGGCCTTTGTTCCTGGATCTGTTCCTATTTTTATCTTTATGGCTTCTGATCTACCTAATTGAGGTCACCTAGGTACTTATAATGAACATTCATTCTGCCATTACTCAAAAAAGAAACCTTATTTGGGTATTTAACATATGTTGGACACTGGGATTGGAGCTAAAAATCTAAAGATGTCACTTATGTCCTGAACCAACAACAGACTAGTAAGAGAGAACTATATGCAAACAGATGATTACAGTTGTGTGATAATAAAGTTACACATACCACTTATAGTAAATAAGGGGCAGTTTTTCAGGAATTTGAGGTATCAGGAAGGTTTCAGGTTATGGTCGAGCATATTTGTGAGGGATTAAGGGTTGCTTGAGACCTAAAGGCTTAGAAGCATGAAGGAGAATAGAGTTCTAGAGGACAGAACCTCAGCTAGAAGCAGGGAGCGCACGTATGATTTATTAGGAGCACATGGCCTTTTATGGAGTAAAGCCCTGGAGGTAAATTCTCAAAACAGTGAGGCTAAATCTTCCCTATAAGTAAGACCTATTTTCAATCCATGACACAGTGACATTTATGAAACAAGTCAGCACTTATTACACTAGGGATAGGGGACTCTAATGGGCTTGGGAGTCACCCTGATGGAGTCCCTCTTGGGTGGACTTTCTTGGGATCCCACTGCTGAGTCTTGAGTATATCCTCTGTGCTCTTTGCTTAGGCTGGTTCTTGAACCACAATGCCAATCTGTTTTCATCTGATATCAACCTGTCCTCCTAGGAGAAGTTCAAATTTCACATATGCCAGGTGCAAAACTTGCCCTCACTATCGTAGTCCAAAGTACTGTCTTTTTTTTTTTTTTTTTTTTAATTTACCAAGTGTGTATGGTCTAAAGGGAACATTAGACACAAAACTCATTCAGCAGAGTTGCATCTTATGTATGAATTTCTTAAATTACCATTTAAATGGGTAGGGTCTGTGCACTCTGAAGTTCACAAACTAAGAGTTGGTGAATTTTTTCTGCCCTAATATTTTGGCCTCTCTTCCCTGGGACAGTGGAGACAAAGGTAACAATTGAACTGCACATTGACAATACAGAAAGAGGGAATTTCTCCCTAAGTAGGTGAGACTATATGAAATTTGAAGCCAAGGGTCAGGTCTAATATCTCTTTTTATCCTCCCTTGTTTCTACTATCATTCCTTGTTGGTTAGTTTGTTAGTTGGAGAGAGAAGCGCCTAAGCAGAATTAGAACTATGAAGCTACTTTTGTGGCCAAAAACGGCTATTCAGTGTGCAAGCTCCAGAGAAGCCATCTTTTTGTTTTGACGCAAGTGTCCCTGATAAGCCCTTAACACCTTATCTGCAAGGCTGTCTATATTCATGATGTCAATAAAAGTCGCAGGGATTTTTTTCGACTATGATCAGATGATATAAAGCTATTTTCCCCTAAAATTTCGAAATAAGTGTTTTAAAATACGTACAGATAAAACAGAGGTCAAAGGTATATTAATTACTTCAGACAGAAAAAAAAACCCCAACAACTATTATGTTAAAGAAATAAGCATGTTAAGAGCCACTAATGCATATGCCTCCAGTGCTTTTTGACAAAATGTAAAAGCGAAAGCAGCATGCTGTCTCCTTCAGAAAAACTGACATGGCTTTAGGCAAAACTTTGGCCATAAGGTCTGCTGCCTTGCCTCCCTGATTTTGTTATTTCAACAATTGCACTAAATTCTAGGTAAATTAATTTTCCTTCAAAGTGAAAGTTTCTTTTAATAATTCCTTGAACGTTCACATCATTGTCATTAATGGGCTTTGTTCTGTTCACTGTAGGATAACTTCTTTATATACTTGTCTTTTCAAATGCTTTTGTCCAATGAATAGAAATCATAGTAAGTCACTTGAAAAATCTCCTGTAAATATGGATTTTTTTTCAATATTATCAACCATTGTCTCTTAATTTTCTTTCATAATTCTGACTTGGAATTACAGAAACCCTGGTTATGAATACAAGGTCAAACTCTATACTTGTAACTTGAAAAAAGCAGTTTGGTAATAAACACAAAGCTTATTGTAGTTAAAAAAAACAGTAAAGCATCAATATGGGGTAGTATTCTAAATAATTCATTTTTTTAAGTATCTTTTGTTCTTATTCTATACTTTGAGGTTTAAAATTCAAGACAAAAATCTCATGAAGAGTTAAGAGTTCAAGGAAATATCACTTCTGGAGACCCTATTCCCGAGAAGAATTTTTTTTTTTTTTTTAAATCACCAGGAGGGGAACGTAAATAGTGTAGTATTTAGATATGGACACTTTGATGAGTAACACACCTGACTTAATCTCTCGGCTCTTTCACTCCCTGGCTGTGTGACTTTGGCTTCCTCATCTATTAATTGGGGATAATAGCAGCTACTTCAAAGGGCTTTTATGAAAATGAAATGAGTTAACCTATATAAAGTGCTTATCACAGTGTCTTAAACCTATCAAGGTAGCTATTGTTATTGTCTATTGTTTGCGTGTTACTATGACTTTGTATGATGTTTACAACCAGGAAACCAAAGAATCCTAGGGATGAGAATTTAGAAACCTTCTTTTTTATGGGGCACAAAAGAACAATTTTAAGAACATAACTTTTCCAGGAGAGATTGAATATTACTTTTGTGTCCTTCAAGAAGCTGGCCAGCCAGCCAGGTCAAACCCACAGTCCCAGTTCCCAGCCTAGAAAAAGAAATCACCAAGTGGATTGAGAATAAAATTACAGGCCACTTTATTTTTCTATAGGCTAAATTAATATCTATCTATAGCCCTCATACGACCTAGAGGCAGATATTCAAAGCTCAGTTAATTCAATGTAAACTCAGGTTTGCATCTAAACCCTGGAGGGGTTACATGGCCCGCCTTATTTGCCAAGGATTCCTGGGGCTTCTTGGCTCAAAGAGTTGTGTGGAAGACCCATTCCCCAATCCCCAATCCATTTGAAACATCTAGCACTATTGTTTACATCTCTCCTTTTCTTTACCTCCTCTAATCTAAATAACTTCTATTTTGCCTTTAGGGTGAGATACTATGTCTCCTCACCAAGTCTCTTTCCTCTTTTTTTTTTTCTAGTAGATAAACTTTATCTCCTGAATCATTCAGAACTTAAATTTTAACTCTTTAATATTGGACTTTGCAGATAAAAAACTGTGTGTTTCATTTATGAGACAATCAGAGAAGTGTGACTGACTAGATATTTAATGATATTAACGAATTGTTACATTTTTAAGTGTAATGATATTGTGGTTATATATTTTTTAAAAATTAGTCTCTTTCAGCTAATACATTCTTTACAACATATACACTGGTGTGAAATAGGGAGTCACAAAATGTCTTTATCTTTTGTATATTGTTTTGTAGGTTAAATGATATGATGTCTGGAATTTGCTTCCAAAACTTCAGGGCAGAAGGGGAGTGGTAATGGTATAGCTAATTCAGGGCTGGCCTTGAGTTGATAATGGTTGAAACTGGGTGTTATGTACACAGGAGTTCATTATATTAATCTCTCTACTTTTGTATTTGTTTGAAAATTTCTATAATAAAAATCTTTTCTAAGACTAAGAGCTTGTTCTGGCAATCAGGAAACAAGAACTGAATGATGCTACACTCTACTTTCTTTTAGGACACCCCTTCTTCTCTGAAATAATGCATACTTCTCACCAAGTGAGAAGACTCACTGGGTAAAATAACATTCTAGGAAGAGGGGAAATTTTATGTCTTAGTGTAAACAGTAGACCGATGCTCTGATAGAAATTGAAACAAAAATTTTATTGAAGGAATAATTTTATTTCGGGAAATGGAGAAACACGTGGTATTCAAACAGACTGCAGTGCGTGGCCTGCCTTACAAGTAGAACAGTGGGGGTATTTAACAGGCAGAGTAAACAAAAGCAAATGGTTTCACATCAAAGAGGATGCAGGGAGAAGTAGGAGAAATTTACAAGGGGTTGTCGAGCTACAAACTTTCTTAACATCAATTTCTGGCTTAACACAATTCTTTTGTTCCTGATGCAATTTGACTAACACAGTATTTCTAAAGTGAGAAGTATAAACATTTTTGATGTGAGGATTTAGTGAAGGATTGTAGTCTGAGTCAAACTTAGTTGGAGCTTTTGAAATATGAAATCAACCATTGGTTAGGAAAGAGTGAAGATTAAATCAACTCTAAATCTGAAGCCTTTTGAAATGTAAACATCATTCATCTGGCTAAGGGGGAGTGAGTTAGGGCTCAAGCATTCACTGGATGAATTCCTTGAAAGCAGTTAAGATAGTAAGTTTATTTACGTAAGTTAAAGCTTGAATTTTTGCACTCTTTGTGTTTCAGACAGTCAAGACTTTTACAGCTGCCATCTGTCTCCTTATTTTAACAAACTTAGTCTCTATTTAGTTTCAAATTTGCAAAGAACTAGCGGAAATACAGTGGAAAAATCCTGCTGAGTGAAAATTAATTTGGGAGTCAAGACATGGAACCAAGGCTTGATATATACCTATCTTGGCTATGAAGTTATTTATAGGTTTTTAACTTGATTTACATTATTGTTCTTATTTCTTACTCTCCTGTTGAACAAGATGCCTTCTCTGGGACCAGCTGCATAAACATTCTTAACAGGCACCAGGTAATTCTTTATCCAGGTTAGAATCCTGACTCCTGCCTTTTTTGTTTTTTAAGCAGTAAAACTTTGACAAAAGGCTGAATGGTTTCTTTAGAAAAGGAGAAATGAAAATATTAGTTTAATCCACAATGGAGTTTTAATTTAGTTATGAAGTCACCCACTTCAGATATGCAGGCACTTCAATTTCTAAAATTCACATCCACATTTGTTAATATCTCAAAGTTTTAACCTATTACACAAATCAACCAATCAATTCAGACTTTGGATATAGATACATTTTAACAACTAAAAATATGAATCGGTGATATTGTTGTTGGTTGCCATCCAGACAGTTCTGACTCATGGCTACCAGAGTACAACAGAATGAAATACTAACCAGTCCTACACCATCCTCATGATCATTTGTATGTTTGAGTCCACTGTTGAGGCAGCTGTGTCTGTCAATCCGTAACATCCCATTGAAGGTTCCCCTTGTTTTCGCTGACCCTCTACTTTACATGATGTCCTTTTCTAGTGATTGGCCTTTCCTGATGACATGTCCAAAGTGAATCAAAGTTTCAGCATCCTTGCTTTGAAGGAGCATTCTGGTTGTATTCATTGATACTTCCAGAATATCCTTTGGTTATTTATTCACCATGATATGTACAAGGTGATGAGGAGAGTTTGGAGCTGCTAAAACATTTTGTGGCCTTGAGGAAGTTTTTTTCCCAACTAGTTTGAAGAAGTTGGTAAGTATAAAATGCAAAATAAAGTAGTGGTAATGTCATATTGATGTTGAAAATGACAAAAGCAACTACCGAGCAGACTATAGCATATTTAGCAATATAGTTACTGGTTTTATCCCTGATAAAATGGCAGAGCCTTTATTCATAAAACATTTGTTAAGCACCTATGTCACATGAGACACTGGACACAGGAAGACAAATAATATGCAGACTGCAATGTGGAACTCGTGGTTCATGGGCAGCTAGGGGTACAGCTTGGACTGTACCTCCTATTACCCTCTCATTCCCTCACCTTTCCACCTCGTGTGTATTAAGATCAAAACCCAAACCAACCCCAATGCCAACAAGTCAATTCTGACTCATAGTAACCCTATACGACAGAGTAGAACTACCCCATAGGGTTTCCAGGGCTGTGATCTTTACAGAAGCAGACTGTCATGTTTTTCTCCCACGGTGCGTCCGATGAGTTCAAACCACCAACCGTTCGGTTAACAGCCTAGCGCTTTAACCACCTGCCACCAGGGCTCCTATTAAGACTAGGAGTATAAAAATACTGCAAAACTTTGTTTACAATTCCTTTGAGCAACTTAGACACATGTACATTTATTCTCTTTAATGACAAGGACTAGTGAAGACAAACCACTACTGGATATTACGATTTCCTGCATTCTTTTTCTTCAATAACTCTGAAATTCAGACTTAGGTGTGGAGGGAAATGTATTTTTCTCCTCAATTCATTTATTCTCCCATCCATTTCTTCTTTTCTTCAACCCTATCTCCTTGCTAGAGCCACTGTGAGAATTATTTTAATTTCTAAAAGCCACTTCAATGGGAGAGAAAAAAAAATTTATAGTGGAAATGAACGTTGGAGCAGGCAGAGTGCCCTCTATGAAGGACACTGAAGTAGCTAATAGTTCTTCTAAGAGATTACCAATGGAGTGGTCCTGCATGAAAGAAAGGTAGCATGAAAGATCATTGCTTCAGTTATTATTAATGGATTGCTATTCCTACAAAGATCATCTGGGGGATGATTCTGATTGGTCGACAGCTACCTTCAAAGGTGGTTTGTTTAGCTGTGTGACTAATGTCACTGTTTTCAAGGTCTGCTCATGGTATTTCAATTAGATGGAGGCTGCGGCAGTTAGAGTAGCTTTCTTGAACTCTTTGCTGAGTTTCAGGAAAGGAAAACTTTTCCATTAACTGTGAAGTTAAAAAAAAGAAAAATCCTATAATGTATTTCTTAACCAGATTAGAAACCAGAACCCTGATAGGCTTTTGTTTAGCTATTTTGCTGAGGGTGTTCTGCTAAGGCCATGCAAAGAATGAGTAATTCACTTTGAAAACCTTAGCATTTTACTTAAAAGCCTTATTTTCATTTTTGGAAAATGTGACAGCAAGAATTAGTACTGTCACTTCTGTTTCAATAATGGTGGTGATGTTTAAATGATAACAAATACATAATGGGGCTTACATGCACATTTATGGACACAAAAATGTCATTCCCTATTTCGGTGGAACATTTTATACTTACTCTATAAACAACAAAAATAAACTTAAGTTGTTTTTATCTATAAGCAATGAATCAATGTGAGAAACCCTTACGGCATTCATATTTGAGAAAAATATCCCTTTTTCAATTCCCTGATATTGAAAGGATGAAATTGTTTATTTTAAATAAGACTCTTGATGGGTTTTCTTAAAATAAATGATAATCCTTTTTATAAAATAACACTCATGAAAGTCTTTTGATGATTAATAGACCCCGTCCCCAAATTAGAAGACCAAGTAGACCCTTCCACAAATTAGAAGCTAGATTAGAGACAAATTGTAGCATAATAATTCTATTCTTTCTTCTATCTGATGGAACTGAAATTATCTAAATATTACAGGTTATGACATTTAGTATTATATGATGAGAACGGGAAAAAGAATGTTCTGGGAAGAACAGGGAAACTCAACGATACTATCTTAGGTACCAACCATTTTTACCCATGGAAAACACAGGATAAATAAAATAAAACAATGGAGTAAAAATAACTACTCTCTCCCAACTACTGCATGGATTTCTTATTTTAAAGTAGTTTTTACTCTAAAGTATATCTTAGAAGTAAGAATAAAATGAATTTAGGTACTAAAAAAATACAGTCACGAGCTCAACAACTTGCTATAAACTCTGGTCTACTCCTCCCCTGAATTATCTGAGACAGATATGAGTCCCAATATCACTTTTGCTTGCCAGTGTCCTGGCATTATATTGTATGTGTTATTTGTTAACCTGAATTACGCTTCTTTTAATCGTATGACGCCCTAGTAGGACGTTTTCCCAGTGTTAGGTTAAGATCATAGATATTGCCAACCGAAAGCTTATGCATCTAATGAAACTTTAGAGTGGCCATTAAATATTTTTCTCCTAGAGACCATTTTAGTCTTTGAGTTGAGATATATGGGAAAACAATGTAAATTAAATATATAGAACAAATATAAACATTATATATATATATATACATACACACACCTTGGTGGTGCAGTAGTTAAGCGCTCAGCAGCTAACCAAAAGGTCAGCGGTTGGAACCCACCAGCCACTCTGCAGGAGAAAGATGTGACAGTCTGTGGTCTTATAAAGATTACAGCCTTGGAAACCTTATGGAGCAGTTCTACTCTATCCTATAGGGTCGCTATGAGTTGGAATCAATTGGACGGCAATGAGTTTGGTTATATATATACTGTCCTGTCTTTAGGGTGTTTATAGGATGAATCTGTTTCTTCTCTGTTGTATTGACTCACTAAGAATGTGGTTGCTTCCATTTGTTACAAATGTCCCCTGTTCCTCTCTCAGCCTCAGATATTCTCCATCCTTCTTGTTTGACATAGATGGTCCACAACTCTCCAGTCTTCAGTGGTTCCTAAATTAAATACAACTCACACTTCTCCAGCAGATGGTTCACCACAATTTGTGTTTATCTTGGGTTCGGGATCAGAGACGAGCTGTCTCAGAGGCAGACACAGCAGCAGTGCTCAGCGAATTCAGTAGACTGCTGGCGTTTTTAGCCACTGATGTCCAGGCTTATATCCCAGTAATATCTCCACTTGGCCATTTAGTGTCCTCATGCTCTTTTCTTCTATTGAAACTAAGCTCAAGAAAGAGAAATTTAAACTTACAGTTATGGTCGAAGTAAATTATATGATTTAAAGGGTCATATCTCTCAGGTGCATTTACATTTACTAGCTGACCTAAGTTTTAGATTATAAAATCATTCTTGATTGGTAGCTTTTAGATCTCAAAAAACATATTGGAAAAGTTTTTTAGGGCGGTAGGAATGTGGGTGAGTGAAGGGGTCCTGTCTAGCACCTCAGAAAACACCCCCAGGCTCTGCCTTTGCTTACTTGCAAGATTAGTTCTGGTGAGCATGACTCCCTTCTCCAAACCATCTCTCTCCCCACCCTTTATACTGAAGATCAGGAAACCTCCACCAAGAAGCTTTTTCTTGATTAGCCTCACCATGCTTCAGCCAGCCTGTTTAAATTCCAACTCACTCATGGACTGCTATGTATCAGGCTGTCTAGGACCGCCAAGCGCCTGGGCCCTCCCGCTTTTACAGGCCCTACCCCACATCACACACATCAAAATGCACCAACTTCCCACATTAACTGTCCGTATTTTTTTTTTCTGTAAAAATAATTTGCTTAGTAGCTGAACTCTTAACCACTGCGCCACCAGGGTTTCCGGCAGTGTGATAAGTGCTCTAATAAAACTGGAATTAGGAACACGCAGCTGATTGTGATTAACTCTGCTGGGCCAAGTTCCCCGGAGAGGTGGCTTTTAAGGAAGGAGTGACTGACTTCACTCGTTCCTAGGTTGAAGAGTCAGTAATTCCTGATTCTTCACGGCCGAGTGTCTCACTGTCTATTTTCGTGTTCTATTTCGTAACTAATCATTCCTGACTTCTTATTGTAGATACCTAGAGCAACTACTGGAACTGGTCTGAAACAATTTTCAACCCACTGGACCTCCCTCTGTTTCCGGGCATCTCCCCTTCTACTATAGGGATAGATAGATGAGGGTCAGCAGGATGATCCAGCTGCATGTAATCTTCACAGGGAGCCTTCAAGGTCAGTACTATCATTATCCCATTTTATTTATAGTTGAGGAAATGAGAACTCCGAGCAGGCGAGTCATTTGCCTCAAGTCTGGTGGGTAGTAAAACGGCAGAGCTGGGATTCAGCCTCTCATCTGTCTGACATGACAGCCCTCACCCTCACCGCTGTATAAATTGGGACCCTGCACAGCACTTTCCAAAATGCATTCCTGTGGCCGCTGTTCTCTAGGTAACTTTGTGTTATATTTTCCATTAGTTTCCTTCTCTGATGATGAAGTGCAAAAGGACTTAAAAAGGGGGAGGAGGAAGCTGTCTATAACCCGAAGGAGGTAAAAACTTGTATTAGGAAAAGATAACTCAAGGAAAAATACTGAGCATCAAATCAACCCCCGAGGGCCCCCAGCTTTTCCTTTAAATTCTTTTATAAGGTGACAAGCATTTCCATCTTCGCCCTATATTTTTGCCTACCTTAGCAAGAAATATTTTGCTCGATACATAATTTTTGATAAGGGAAGATTCATCTGAATAAAAAGAACTATGATATTTCATATATTTGAATGAATTTTAGAATGGAAGTTAAACAGAACAATAGAGGTATTCAAATTAAAATAACCATTTCTAATGATCCAATTTTAAGATTTTGTTAGAAGCTGAGCGTAGAACCCACACAAACACTGAGTTAGTGAAAGGTACTAATGGTAAAAATTCCTCAGAGCCGTGAAGATTAGTCTTTCCGTCAGTTAGGATGATATTCTGTTAGAATAACTCTGACTTTAGTATTGTGCACGCTGTTTTCTTAACACATATCTACCCTCTGCTTAGGTGATGTTCATGAAATAAGGCATAGAGAATGCATTTAGTAGCACTGAGCTGAATCATGCGAAGCATAATTTGTGTGCGATTTTGGGGAGTGTAAAATAAAAGTTGTTTTAAATGTCAGGAAAAAATACCCATAAAAATAAAGCGCTCTAATCAGAGAAAAAAATTCAAAAGCCCGTGTCATAAAGGAAAACAATTTACTTGCGCCGGTACCCTTAATAAGTGCCGCAAAGCGTTCCAGTGCTGTTACATTCTCTAATGATATTACAGTGTGTGGCACATCTCATCTAATCTGTTAGTAAAATCCTAAAGTCACTTATGTCAGTCTCTAATGCAAGCCAAATGAGTCTTCCCAGTAATAAGAAGCTTCGCAGAATTAGTTTTCGTTTTGCAGAAAATTGCCATTGGGGCTGGCACTTTTATCTAAAAATTTCACTCGTGCATAAGCAAAAAACTCATATATTATTTGGTTACATTCCATCAGTATGAGAAATAACATTGCGAGAATTCTATGCATGCTAATGATATATAGAAATCCACCTGCTTTCAGATAAAATGAGTTTAATTTTCTGTTGCCCACTGCCTGGTCGGCCTTTCATAAATTACTTATGCACCAGCTATTATTAAAATAGAAGGAAAGCAAATTAGAAAGTCCTCCTATCTCTCCACTGGATTTAGCTAAGGCAGGGCTGTGACAGCTAGAGTCAGCGTTTTTGAAAAAATTCTGCTCTCTTGAAAAATTTTGCATCTCTATACAATTCTATACCACTGTTGTAACCGTTCTGACCTGCCTTCTTACCAAATTAACCTAAATCCTTTCTATTTTTCAACATTAATGGAATCCTCTAGAGTCCTGCTGATATATATTAAAATATATTTATTGGTTAATTTGAATTCCAGCATTTTGTACCTCATTTCCAGCACGCCTGTTCTATTGAACAGCCTTGAGCTCTAGCAGTAAAAACTTACAAATTAAGATACATACAGTACATCTTACAATTATCAGATAAAAACAACTTAACTTTTATTGGAGTGTAGAATGGCAAATTTAGCTT
Organism: Trichechus manatus latirostris; assembly: GCF_000243295.1. Taxonomy (NCBI): domain Eukaryota; kingdom Metazoa; phylum Chordata; class Mammalia; order Sirenia; family Trichechidae; genus Trichechus; species Trichechus manatus. The sequence goes on from NW_004444028.1 coordinate 10,122,685, forward strand.
TCCGATAAGACAGAAAATAAGGGCTGCCTGAGTGAAAGAGTTAATTGGATTTCAAAGGGTGTTTTCTAGGTAATGGGGGTCTTTATTGGTCAATGAATACTTGACCTCTTAGTTTTAAGGACAGGTGAAAAGTTTTCATTTCTAGAGGGTGCTGAAGTCCAAAGTTCCCAATCACTGAAGGTTAATCTCTCTTAATTATTTTACTTTGTTCAATTATGATCACAAGTTTGTTAGAAATGTCAAGTAATCATGTCTTCACAGGCTGAGTAAACTTCATTGATGAAGCTCTAACTTTTCAATGCCATGGTGTTCACAAAGCTGTCAAAACACTATTTTGAAAAGCAACTTCAACCATAGTTCATATCGAAAAATTTAAAGTAAATAACAACACATCCAAATCATTTTGTAAAATTTCAGCATAAAGAGATGTTTCAGGAGAATTGTAGCCTGTGTGGGGGAGGCTACATCCTCAAACAGCATTTTAACCTGATTCCAGAGGGTAAAATGTGCTCATTAGTTTCTGTTGTTAAGATACTTCTTCACAGTGTCCTGCTGTAAGCTTTGTTCATAAGCAAACAGAGTTTTTAAAAGAGCGTCTTGACAGTAGAAGTTATTAATGCAAATAAAATTACAAATGAGTGTCTATGGAGGGCATGAAGGGTCTTGGGAAAGTATGACAGAGTAAGAAAGGGAGACACATATCTCATTCTCATCTGCCCTGAACCTACAAAACTAGCCATTTTCTTCCTTTTTAGGAGAAATCTTTCAAACAAAGGTAACAAACATACTGTCTTTGTTCTCTAGTGCTGCTCTAACAGAAATACCACAAGTGGATGGCTTTAACAAAGAGAAGCTTTTTCTCTCATAGTCCAGTAGGCTACAAGTCCAAATTCAAGGCATCAGCTCCAAGGAAAGTCCTTCTTTTCCTGTCAGCTCCAGAGGAAGGTCCTTGTCATCCATCTTCCCTTGTTCTGGGAGCATCTCAGCGCAGGAACCTCAGGTCCAAAGGATGCGGTCCCGCCCCCGCACTGCTTTCTTGCTGGTGTGAGGTTCCCATGTGTCTCTGCTCGCTTCTCTCTTTTATATATCAAAAGAGACTGGCTTAAGACACTATCCTATCTTGTAGGCGTCATCAGCATAACCTCATCATTGTGATAGAGTTTACAACACATAAGAAAATCACATACAACCTCATCGTAGTCATAGAGGAAACCACATTAGATTACAAAATGGTACACAATCATACAATACTGGGAATCATGACCCAGCTAAGTTGACAGATATTTTCGGGGGACACAATTCAATCCATGACACATACTTATGGTATTTTAAAAATTATTGTTCAAAAAGCAATAGCAAGCAAACAAAACTTAACAACATAACTCAAAAGGCATATAAATGATTTGAAAAATGATATTATTGCTCTAAGATATCAGAGGAACGTATCATGCTCAGGCTGGCCCACAGCAGTTTTTAAATAAAGCTATTTCTCTTCTGACAAAATTTAGTGACAAACTTTGAGAGCACTAGATGAATGATACTATTTAAGTATCCAGCATTATTAATTCTAAAATTCAGTGTAAAACTGTATGCTCCTATAATTCCTTTAAAATAAAATCTCTTCTGAAATTTGCTAGATGAAATTCACTAGCAATAAAGCTTTATTAAATGTCTCAAAAAGACAGAACATAGATTTTGAGATCAGGCAGCAACTTGGACCATAATATGTTAATTCTCTGTTTATAAAATATTTAACCAGCTGAAGTTTCTTCCATGTCTTGTTTTGACTTTTGCAATGATGGTTTGAGTCAAGAAATCCCATGGAAGACAAATAATCAAAGTGCCATTACTCCCCAGGCGTCTGTATAAAGTCTAATACCTGCATGAAAAACAAGGCATCCATTCCTTTAGACAGTTTAAGGTATCAGTATGTTCGGCATTGTGTAGACACAGCTTCCTATCAGTTCTAAGGGCTATGGAATAGGAAGAAACTTAAATCTAAATTTAAAATATAAAATGAATCAAGTTATCAGGATAGTTCTGCTGAAAAAAATTAAAAAAAAGTTTAGTAAGTAAACTAATCACACGTTATTCCTCAAAAACTTAAGCTTGCTTGAATTAATTCATCCGTAAATTGATCAGTTGTTTCCCTGTAAATTGCCCGACAGGCAGTATAAATGATGTTGTGGAAAACCATGGATTTCTGAATCTAACGGACTCAGATTTGAACCTGACTGTGGCATTACCTAGCTACTTTATTCTGGCCAGGTATGTAATCCCTCTTGTGCTTCAGTTTCTTCATTCATACAAATGGAATGACAATTCCTTACTCCTAGCTGATTGGGAGGATCGAATAAGCTTGACATGAGTACATTGGTACTCAATAAACATTTAAAAAAAACATCCGTTGCCATTAAGTCAATTTTGACTCATGGAGATCCTATAGAACAGAGTAGAACTGCTCCATAGGGTTTCCAAGGCTGTAATCGTCACAGAAGCAGATTGCCACCTCTTTCTCCTGCAGAGCGGTTGGTGGGTTTGAACTGCCAAACTTTAGGTTGGAAGCCGAGTGCTTAACCACTGCGCCACCAGGGCTCCCCCAACAAACATTAGATTTTCTTTATTGCATGTAATCTACTGTAGGTCTGTGAAATGATTTTTTGTTGTTGTTGCATTTCATGGTTTATATATTTGGGTAGAGTGTTGGCATGATTCCCATGCATAACTCCTCAACATATACGTCCCTGAGTGAAGCAGAAAAGGGCTTGTTACTCAAAAGACAATAGGCCTTTAAAATATGAAGCATTTCAGTGCATTCTTTCATAAGAAAATCCTTGAGATGCTCCTTGTAGAATATTTGGGAGATACTCTTCTATATAATTTATAGAACCATTTACTATTTTTGGATGTTTAGGTTGTTTCTAATTTAGGGTTAATATATAAATTCATTTAATTGACTAAGTTCTTGTCTGCATTTCTTGTTATCTGCTTAGGTTAGATAACCAAAAATTCGTTGCTGCCCGGTCGATTCCGACTCACAGCGACCTTATAGGACCAAGTAGAACTGTCCCGCAGGGTTTCCAAGGAGCAGCTGGTGGATTTGAACTGCTGACCTTTTGGTTACAGCCGTGCTCTTAACCACATAGTTATCAACAAACATAAACATTTTTAATGTATTTAGAATTCAATGCCAAACTCCAGAGAATTGTAGCACTTTGTACTCCCACCGGTAGAATCTGAGCATATCCTTCCCAAAACCCCTTTGCTAAAGTTGAGCATGTTACTTTTCAAAACTTCTGTGACTTTGATAACTGAAAGTTTTAATTTCTTCCAAGAGTATATGAATGCCTGTTGCCTGTAAACCTCCTCAGCACTGGGCATTATCAACAAAACAAGATATTTTATTAAATTATTCTAAAAATAAGAGATATTTGTTTTTACTTTTTACTCTAGTGAGTTGAACTTCTTTCTGTCTTTATTGGAATTTTGATGTCTTCTTACATGAAATGTCTTTTGCAGGCTTTGTTCACTTATCTGTTGGTATGTTTATCTTTTTCTTATTGATTTATAAGAACTCTTTATATACTAAGTTGTGCCGTGGTTAAGTGCTCAGCTGCTAACTGAAGGACGGTGGTTTGAACCTGCCAGCCACTCTGTGGGAGAAGCATGTGGCAGTGTGCTTCTGTAAAGATTTACAGCCTTGGAAACTCTGTGGGGCAATTCTGCTCTGATCTGTACGGTCGCTGTGAGTTGGAATTGACTCGACAGCAACAGGTTTATTTACGTATTAAAAAATAAACTATTATTTATTGTTTGCCTTTTTAATAATATGGTGTTTTAAAATTTATATGTTTTACATTTTATATAGTGAAAAAAATCAGTTCTTTCCTTTCCTTTTAATAATATAAATTAAAATGATAAATTTAAACATTGTCATTAACATTTCACTCCTGGAGACTAGAATAATTATTGCTTAAAATTAATCCAAATTATTTAGTTTTATTTTTAACATTTTATACAATCCATCTGAAATTTATTTTTGCATTTAGGATGAGGTATGATTTTAGCTTTATTTTTCCCACATAGTAAGCCATTTTTTCCCAATCCCTTGTACTGAATAAGTCTCACTGATTTTTAACACTCTCTCACTTTCCGACTCTCAGCTATCTATTTGGATCTATTTATCTGTAGGCATTTTTTGGTGTGTGTGCTAATATCACACTCTTATGCAATACAGATCTTAGTTTTTTTATCGCTGTATTGGCAATAGTAAAATAAAAATGGCAATAAATTCTGAGCATCATGATGGTAAGTATTATCATTTCAGTAAAGTCAATGACTCAATTGCTAGGTAACTCTAAGTAACTTTCGTAACCCATTTGGATATTTTTCCATCTGTAAAATGGGGAGAATATTATCTAGTGAGCATTATGGTTGACTCCTCAACATTCATTTCACCCCAACCGGTTAGTGGCCAATTAAGATAGTCTTATCACACTTTACAGAGACCGGTTCAGTAAGGACCTGTCTAAGCCAATTGGGGCCCTGAAGACTTGACAACAGTCTTGCTCAGGCTTTTTGGAAAGAAGCTTCTTTCCTCTTAACAGGTAGGCGGAGGTAGCTTCATTCTCTCTCTCTCTGTCTCTCTCTTGGACACACACATCCTCTCCCCTTAGACATGAATAAGGAAAAGTTGCCCTGGCTACTGCTGGCAACCGTCCTGACATTGTGAGATTAACCAGCCTAAGAACTGATGTTGATTGAAAGAGAGAGAAGAACCTGAGGAAGTAACATGTAGTGGAGCCTGAAGCCCTACTATCACTTTCCTGAAGCCAGTACTACCTCTGGAATCCCAGTTACATAAATCAATGACGTTCTTCATTGTCTTAGCCAGTCTGAGTCAGGTTATAGTTACCTGCAGCTGAAAACATCCTGACTGGGACATATTATGTATTAAAAGTAGAGTGCGATAATCAGCTGAGGGTGTGATTTCAAAGTGCTGTGGGGTATTGCCGGGAACATGACAGTATGTGGTCGACGTCATGAAGATGCCGTTAAGTACAAAAATGTTGTCACGATTGCGTGTGAGTTAGTTGATCATGCATCATTATTAGTAAACTATTTTAAGCATACACCTCCAGTATATTCACTTCTTAGATGCATTACCGTACATATATATGCAATACCAAAAAACCAAAAACCTAACCTGTTGCTGTCGAGTCAATTCCAACTCACTGAGACCCTATAGGGCAGAGTAGAACTGCCTCATAGGGTTCCCAAGGCTGTAAATCTTTATGGAAGCAGACTGCCACTGCGGAGTGGCTGGTGGGTTCGAACTGCCAACTTTCGGTAAGCAGCTGAGTGCTTTGACCACTGTGCTACCAGGGCTTTTTTGTACATATAATATATAATATAAAATGCATATTACATATAACATATGTAACATTGCATATTACATGTATTATAAAAATTGACAAACTAGAAATGAACTAGGAAGAGATAAAGATAAAATAACTAATTTTTAGAAATTCTGTTTTGTTCATTTATTTGTGTTACAGAAAACCCTTTGTTCCCATCAACGTTCTTATTATTAAATGTGTTTATTTTATAAAAATGTCTTCTGGGTAACACACCAATGCCAACACTTTCCATCTCAGACAAGGTCGACAAGTCTGGAACAGTGGCTTTAGAAAAAGTCACAACTCATCTTTGCGTTCAACCACTCTTTCAAGTATTCTTTGAGGAGACTACTAGCAAGAATCCGTAATATATCAAGATTTTCACAGTGACTTCCAATTTAACTCTAGATATTGTAAAAATTTTATTCTTTAAGGTAATACTTGTACGTTTATGTAACCTCACACAGAAGCTGCAATTGATTGTAATATACTGAAACCATGAATTAGGGCTTTCTGGTTGACCCTCTGCATTGTTGAAATCACACTTCCCTCAGCCTGACGACACATCTTTTGTGACAGGTTGACTAATTAAGGGTGCCAGCATTAACAGTATATAAAATATTAATAGAGTTGTTTTCTTCCTTTTTAAGATAAAAATAAATATAAGTATAAACTCTCATTTTCTTACCACACGCGTCTGTATGAACACCCCACACTGGAATCCACTGGTTAGAATTCAGTGTCGAACTAATAAAAAAGAAATTAACAAAACCCATACACAAATCCAAAAATCCTTTTCGAAAACAGGCGCCATGAGATAACATGTTAAAACAATCTGAAAGCCGTCCTAAGTGACAGACTTTTCCATTTGATAAACCGTTAGGATGCAGTGGCTCTTGTTACGGTAGCTGTGGTATTTATTGAAAACCTTATAATCACAGTCACAGACACAAAACAATAATAGTTGGTGGTAACAGGAAAGCTGAAGAAAAGCAAAGTTAAATTAATGCTCACTCCTGCTAGTTAGGAGATTAGAACTAGGAATGTATCATGATTGAACAAAACTGTAGGAAGCATCATCTTGAACTCCACATCAGTAGAGTCAATATTGAATCATTTATTTCTAGAAAAATTCAGCTGGTTGTAAAAATAGGGCAAAAATATAGTTACCTCCAGGTGGTCTGAATTCTTGGAAAGCGAGTTGTGCACTGTAGCCCAACTTCATTTTCTCACAAGGATTAAAAACAAACAAAAAACTAGCTGCTGTCAAGTCAATAAAATCCTCGATAATCGGCTCTTGGACATTTCTGACTGGAAATTATACTAGTGTGCGTTTCTAAAATGTATTTACTAATTAAGCAAACATTTTCAAGAGTTCTCTGTAGACTGTTACAGAGGTCTCCTATGAGGTGTGAAGACCATTTGCCACACCCTTAAATGGGTTCACACCGCTGCCTGTCTGACACAGACAGTCATTTCTTATTAGGTACTGAGGTCAGCTGGAAATACCCTTACACTATCTTTTTCTCCCTTCCAAATTCGTTGCTGCTAATCAATTTTGACCTTGAAACAAGTTGGAAATGCCCATTAAATGTCCATTAAAGGCTAGATTGCTGGTGTGAGTTCTCTCTCTGAGTAAAGCGTGTAAGTTTTACTGCCTGAGCATCATAATATATATTTTGATTACTTGCCATTCTTTTTTTGGCTTTGAAACTGGTGAGGAGGCTGGAGACCCAGGCTTCAGAACCTTTCAGTTAGCAGTTGAGCCCTTTAACTATTTGCACCACTCAGGGACTCCAGGATCCTGTTCCTACTGTCCATGAAATGGGCCCTGACAGCGGCAGTAACTGCTATTGGTGGACCAACTCTCCACTTGAACCTGGTGGCGCAGTGGTTAAGAGCTCGGCTACTAGCCAAAAGGTCGGCAGTTCCAATCCACCAGCTGCTCACTGCAAACTCTATGCGGCAGTTCTACTCTGTCCTGTAGGGTCACTATGAGTTGGAATTGACTCAACGACAACAGGTTGGTTTGTTAGTTTTTGGTATAAGAAGAGTGGCAACTGGAGTCATCTATTAAGTAGGCTGAAGAAATGTTCAAGATTCAAGCCCATTAGAAACAACAGGTCTCTGGCTCTCTACCCAAGTGTCAATAGGCCATTGGAACAGACAAGAAATTCTCCCTTGCTTCTTTGTATCTTAGACTAAGTCTTTAGGATGACATACCACGTATCAATACATACACCATTTTACAACAACCAGTCCATTTTCTCCAGAAGCTAATTTCCTTCTATTTGGCAGAGAACATATCCTAGGAACTTAGTAAAGGGCATGCTACAACATTAAGAATTCTGTAATTAATGTTGGCCAGGATTTGAATTTAAATCCTTTACTTTTCAGGGTCTAATTAAAGTCAGACATTATTGTGAGTGGAATGAGTCATTTTCCTGGCCAACCGTATATTAATTGTTTAATGTGTAAGGATTTTATGTTAAAAGTTTAAAACATATTTGGCATAATGCATTTTCCTTTGAAGTAAGGAAGAGTGAAAAGTTATCTGGTCTTAACATAAAAGTAAAGCACCTTTTATTAAAGTGGTCTTATTATGGCAAATATTATTTTATGTCTTTACAATTCTCAGCAGCTCTAAAATACACTGTAAGACTGTAAGTGTGATTATAGATACTGTATCAGGATAAGTGCTGTAGTTTAGTGGCCTTTGGTTCTAAATTACTAATCCACTTTAGGTCACACTTTTATTGTTAAATTGAACTCTCTGGGAGATAATATTTGCAAATATCTTAACTGCAAAACAGTTGATACAACATAATTGTGTACTCAAACACTTGATTTCAAGTTTTACTTGGACTTTATAAGGTAGTTTAATACATGTTTTAGAAAGTGAGTTATAAGACAATAATCATCTACTGATGTTTACAATGTACTCTAGAAAGCAAGTGCTGTTCTTTTTCTGCCAATCAGTTTTTGAAGAATTATAAAATACGTAATTAAGAGCATTAATAACTTAGATGTCCATAGCAACTTTCTCCCTAATAATTCAAGGGCTTTTAAGTCTATTACTTCATTGTATCTTAACAACTATTGCTATATGCGTTCATTATATTTCAAACTCATGAATCAGTGTTAACTGAAATAGCATTATAAACTTAAACCTAAATGAAAAACGCATAATCTCTGAAATCTATACATTATAATAATTATAAAAATATCTACCCTCCAAAAACACAGTGTTCCATAAAAGAATATTTTTCAAACTCCACAAAGAGAAAAATATTTGTTGGATTATTTAAAACCCACCTAACACTGAATAAAATTATCAGGCATAAATAAAACAATCAGAAATGCTATAAAGTGAGTCTTCAATTTTTGTGTAAAATAGAAGTGTGTTTTCATGTTCGTACAAACTTATAATCTTCTTCTGTCCCACTTCTTCCCTGATATTAGGAAGAAAGAGCCAAGTTCTTTTGCTTTTTCCTCTGTTTTGTCAAAATAGAAATCATAGAACTTAGAAGAAGAGGGAAAGAAAGCAAAATAAAGGGAAAAGCTGAGGACTCAGTGGACTGAAAAGGAAGCTTGACTGTACTTTCTCAGATAGCAGTGTTCTCCGGAGCTGCCTTTACCAATATCTTGTTTAGTAGTAGTATAATTTTCACTTTATATTCTTCCTGAAAATAGAGAAATGACCTATTAATTTCAAGTAGCATGTAACTTTCATAAATCCCTCAGATTAAGGCTCAGGGCACTGAAAGGAATGTGTGAGTACTCAGAAATGTTTAATTTAAGATAGAACTTTGACAGTTTACCTTTTGATTTTCACCACCAGCAAATTCTAAGTTGGATCTCCTGACATTTACTAAGATTGGTTCCAGCAGCACAAGGGTTAATTTTCCTTGCAGTTTGCCTTGGGCTCTTCTTCGGAGCTGGGGAAGTGTTTCTCCCAATTCTCAAGTAAGCTATTCAAAATAACAGAAGGCAGAGCTCAAATTCTCCTGTAGAAGAACTTATCACTACTCAAGCCATAAGGAAATCTAAAGAAGTTCGCCAAACTACTTCGCTGCTGCTCCCCCCAACCCCAAGAGAGATAAAAATGGAAGATTTATAAAGCAAACTGCAATGTCTGGAGGGTGTGTGTGTGTGTGTGAGGGTATGTGTGTGTGTGAGGGTGTGTGTGTGTGTGTGCAGTTTTAAAAACACACCGCTTTGTCTTATTTGCATGAGCACAAATCACTTTCAACTGAAAGCCAGAGAAAAAGGCAACATTCCCCGTGATGACTTGCTGACAAACTCACTGTATTTGTTTGCTAATGGATTTTAGTTCTTGTACTTTTTTTGTCATGTACTCCTCTTTTCATCAGCAGGAGCACTTCAGGGTAAAGAAACAGGCTTTTACCACACTGGGACAAACGCTGTATAAGAAAAAAATCCTGAGCAGACGGAATATTATTTGCATGTGCACAAATAGTGCTTTTTAGCACAATTCGTACTACTCCACCGTGAGCTAAAGCAAGCCAGATGTGTCCACAGCATGCTGCAAACGCAGAACTGGCTTTCTGCTTGTCAGACTCAGAGGTCCCAACCTTACGGTATCTTTGTACTTGTATATTTGTTAGTTTTATTTCAGTTACTTATCAGCAGGGAAAAGAAGAATGCGGTACAATGTATTTAAGAGGGCCGTTGCATAGAGGGCCAAATTAACTATTTTTTATTTTCATGAGTGAGGATCAATTAAGTTTCAGACATATGTATGTCCATCTAGAGACTAAAATGTCCATCTAGGTGGTGATATAAAATTTAAAAGCAGAATGTATGTGCAATAAAAAATCATTTCTTAGTGATTACATCAAATGATTCTTTGACATCTGTTTTTTTCTGAAGTGTCTCTCGTGCAAAGTAGATCAACAGATTATCTGACATGATTAAATGAAATTTTAGATCTGAAAGGGATCTTTGACACCATCTAGTCCAATATCTTCATTTTACAAATCAGGACACTGAAGTTCATGGAACTGAAGTGATTTATGGGGGGTGGCCTAGAAGGGATTGAAGTTTGGTCTCTCGACCTTGAATTCCATGCTCTTCACATGTCAGCATTTACTGAAATGTATTACTTGGCTGCAAGCTCAAAAGAGTTTGATAAATTCCGGACTCAACACAGTGTCAAAGAAGAAAATCTGGTACTCTGTTAGGAGTGAAAGAAAAGGAGTTTTACTGAGGAATAAGACAGCTCGAGCTGGGCAGTGCAAAGCAAAAATACAAAGCATTCCACTGTTCAAGCAGTAAGAGGGGTCTGTATACATAGAGAACAAAGGAAAGATAGGGGATTAATGACTGATTATAGATAAGATTAGCTTCAGCTTTGGAGTCCTTTGAAATGTAAAGGTCAACCACTTGGCTAGCAGAGAGTGAGTTACCACCTAGGTGAGTGACTCCAGCCAGTTTGGGTATACGTGATTGCAGTCATGAACACGTTTTTCCCCCGGGAACAAATCGTTTACATTGTGATACATTCTTCCCATGAACAAATGGTTTACATCCCAACCTTTTGCTTCCGGGGAATGCATGTTGGCCCTGTCATTCTTACATCTAACACGAGTGCCTCCAGTTTGAAACTTTCCCATTTACAACAGTTAAACAAATTTTTATCAGCCTTCAGTATGTGCCATCTGTGTTATACCTTGCCCAAAACAGGACATACGAAGCAGTGCTCCCTACGTTACTTGACCTAGGGCCCCTTTTTTCTACAGCACATATCAAGGATCACCTGTTCTGTAGAAGGTCTTTTTGGGGATCACAGCAGTGGAGTACTGCACCTCTTCTATGACGAAAAGACAATGAACAAAATTAAAGAAATCACAAGAAGAAAATAAAAAGAAAAACATGGATGACTTCAAATTCTGATAAAGGTAAAATAAAGGTACTCAATCGAGTTAAAAACAGTGAGTGGTATTTTTAATGATAGATAGAAATGATTTTATCAGTTAACCTTTATTTCATTTCTTAAACTAACCTCTTCTCTTCAGGTTACATACTATGTCTTATATAACACTGTGTGCTCATCCATCCATGCTGAAATAGAACGGTGGCCATCTTCCATCTGTGTTAATAGTGGCTGTCTTCCACCTGTGCTAACCCAGGGACTAGTGGGTAAACCAAAACCATTTCTATTTGGATTTAGATGCCCTCATTCATTTATCCATTTAGTCATTGCATAATATGATTGAGTCCTTACTGGACATCAGGAACTGTGCTAAGCATTGAGGCTGTTGGTGTAGAGTAACATAGAGTAGAGATTATAGAAGACAGAACACCTTTCCTCGAGGAGCTTACAGTGTAGTTAGGGAGAGACCAAAAAACAAACAAACAAAACAAGCAATCAAGCAAGTAAAACAAACAAACATATCAAGAAAAAAATAGATGTTTAAAATAAAATACATTACACTATATTCCATACTGTAGCTTATCATAATATACTTTATGATGCTATAATATACAGTAAGTCCTTATATACTAGGATGCCATGGGAGCAAGTATAAGGGTATTTTACACAGAACAACAAGTCAAAGCTGAGACCTGGAAGATAACCAGGTGCCAGCTATTCCTACGCACAGTGGAAGGAGGAGAAAGAAAAAAGCATTCCCAGCACGGGGGCCAGAATGTGGCATGTTCTAGGGGTTCAGCTGCAAGCGTTTCCATGTGCTGGGGCATAGAATGTGACAAGGAAGTGGGAGACAGAAGGCTGGGAAGTATGCAGCATCAGAAGATGAGCGTGTTGAGAGTTGAGACTTTAACCACTGAATAGTGGGCATGGGAAGCCTCTGAAGGTTTTCATTTCATCGGATTTGTTCTTCCAGATGATCTCTCTACTTGCTACATGGGTCAAAAGAAGAGGAGGGGTAAAAATAGACATAAAAATTAAAAGGCTGTGAAATAATCCAGGAGAAAGGTTGTAGTGAACTGAACTAATGTAGCAGCTATAGTGAGGAAAAGAAGCGGACAGATTCAAGGAAAATCAAAAGGGAACATATGCAGTTCTTAGGGATTGATCACCTGTGTGGACTGAGAAGAGAGACAACTCTAGATGACCCACACCTTTGGGGCATTGGCAGGGCACCTAACAGCTTAGTCAGATTGGTTTAGGTTATTTCTCTAACCACCTGAGAGCAGAGGATAAAAAGTGCTTTAAATGAGATTTGAAATGATATAGTCATCAGGCTGTAGATGAATATTTGTTTTTTTCCTAAAAGCTGAGATTAAAAGGAGAATTCTTTTTGTATATTCTTACTGGGAAAATAGAAATATTTTTATCTTACTATTATTTTAATTATAAAAGAAACACTTTAATTCAGAAAATGTGCAGAATTTGTAAAAGTAGAAAGAAGAAAATAAAAATAGTCTGTCATAATGCCACTCAGAAAGAGCTACTCTTACTATTGTAATAATGAGATATCTCTCATTATCAGAATTCTTATTATTTGAATTCAAGAACACAATCAATCTGGTTTATGAGAAATATTTGTATTTCCTTCCAGTCTTTTTATGTACATATATTTCACAAAATTGGTTTTGTATTGTGTGTATAATTGTGTTCTGATTTTTTTATTTAACATTATATTGCCTACGTTTTCCTATGCCGTTATACAAGCTTTAAAAGCATGATTATACTGACTAGACAATAATCTACTATGCTAGAATTTACTGAATTATTTCCCTATTGAAGAACATTTAAGTTATTTTCATCATAATAAACACTGTTGCAATGCACAGTGTTCTTTTATACAATATTAGTTTTTGATTGTTTCCTTAGGATAAATTCCTAGAAGTGGAATTACTAAATCAAAAGTTATTTACAACTTTAAGCCTCTTAATAGATGTGCCAAACTGACTTTAAACTTCATATCAATATTTTGAGTGTTCCCTGTGTTCCCAGAAGTGTGTTTGTGTGTTCCCAGAAGACAGACACATTTCAGAAAATGTTCTTAAATTAAGGATACATATGAGATAATTTGAGAACAGGCAAAATGTGACTATTTGCTTCACTACTTGTTTGAAAAGAGGCAGTAGACATACTATCATAATAGATAAGTGTTGACTGTCTCTTTACACCAACTGAACATAGAGAACCTATGATGGGCCAACAGGGTGGGGATGGTGAAAGAGACTGAGTATGTACGACAGGAGCACATCATTTGGTTACTGAGCAGAGAAAAAGTAAGACGGTACGTGATCAAACGTTGGACTTGTATACTTCTATCAAGAGAAAAAAACCAGTGATCACCAGTGACGAGCTCCTTCGGCTCCTTTCCTCCATCTTTGCTCCTGTATACATTTCTTCTTTGGTTCTTGCCTTCCTCCCTCCTACCCAGGGAGGAGATGCTTCACCCAGCTCCACTCCATAACTGCTTTCCTTCCCAGGATCTTGTTCAGACAGCTATCTCTTCTCTGCCCTTCCTTCAAGAGCACATTTTTCCACTGCTAATTTATAATTTCCAAAGCATTGGAAGTATGAGTTTTATGCTCTCATACAAATGACTCTCTTACAAATATAAAATGAACACAAGGCAAAGATTGTATTCAGCTCATTAATCAATGAAGGACTATTATTGAAACAATTAAGACTGTTTCAAAGGAGAATTTGAAGAACAGACTTATGTACAGACAGTCAGGAATGCTGAAATAAACTTGCTAACAAATGCAAAACTGGCTAATACCCTTTAAGGCAATAAAATTTTATGTTTGTGGGTTACCTTTTCTACAGGGTATTTGCATATGGACTAAATTTATTTGCATTGCTATTGCTAAGAATAAATTGCATTATTATCAGTTTTATTACAAGTAAACTTCTTTCTCTACAGAGTTTTAAGATACTTCGGTCAATAAAAATTCAATCAAGGTGCACACCTCTATAGAATCAGATAAATTCTGGATGATCCACTAAACAACTCCCAGCACTTCACTGAAGGGACGTTCAGTCATTTCTTTTGCCCATTTCCAAGTCTTGGCTACTTTTCCTTACATAACCATGCCCTCTGTGATGATTAATTTATGTGTCAAGTTGGCTAGACTATAACTCCCAGTGGTTTGGCCAGACACTGAACTGGTTGCTGTTCCGTAATATAATGTAATGTAATGCAGTGCAATGTAATGTAATGCAATCACTTCCCATGATGCGATCCAATCAATTGAAAATGGGGTTTCTTTGGGGATGTGGTCGGCCTCCAGAACATAAATGAGTGTTCTGGCAGAGCTCACTCTCTCTCCCTGTTGTAAAAAATATTTTTTTTTAACTATGTTTTCAAGTCACTCCCATATTTCTTTCCCTTTACCAATCAACTTCTTGCAAAAGTTGCCTACACTACTTGCCTCACATCCCCCATTTCATTTATGCAGCCATCACTGTAATCTCCTTTTAGCATTCAACATTTCAGTAGAACAGTTTTTATAAAAATCGCCAAAGCCCTAATGCCAATCTGATGGCATATTTGCTGCCCTAGTTCTACTGGATCTTTCTGAAGCATTTGGCTCTATTCACTGCCTGGAATTTCTTGAAATGTCCTTTTCTCTCCCTTCCAGGAGAGAATGTTGCTGTTCTATCCTGGTTACTTCTCTGACTTCTTATCTATTCATGTGTTAATTCAGCACACATTTACTGAGTGATTGTCAGGTGCCAGACACTACGTTAGAGAACAGAGATATAAAGATGAGTAAGACACACTGCGAGGAGCCTGGTAGGTGGAAATAGACATAAAAACAAAGAACATCTACTATTAGTCTTGTGTTTTGTATGTGCTAGCGCTGTACCAAGAGCTTTACAAATATCTCCTTTATTCTCAAAACAATCTTGTGAAAGAGGTATTTCTCCATTTTTTTTTACATGGGCAAAAACCATGGCTTACAGAGGTTAGGTAATTTGCCCAAGCCACATCCAGTGGATTGTAGAGTGACGATTTGACCCAAATCTTTCTTAAGTCTGAACTTTGTGCACGTGTCCCCAATGCTATAGAATAAAAGTATTATAAGAACTATAACAAAAATGTTATTGTACGAAGCCCCAGGGCCTGGCACAAAGGTTGTAGTGCTCAATTCTACCGGGCGGGGGGAGGGGCGGGAGTGGTGAAGAACGGAGGCTCCAAGAAAGCCTCCCAGAGATATTATGCTTGTGTGGTGTCATTACAGTTGAATATATATTCATAAGGTAGACAAGGGGGAAAGAGCACTCCAGGGTGAAGGACTAGCATGGAAAAGACCTGCTCTATAAATGCTGGTGTTTTAGAATCTAAAGGCTTCATCTTCTGCCATCTTTTATTTCTCACTTTATGTGCTGTCTGTGTATAAATAATCTCATCCACTTAGGGGCTATAAACACTGGTATAGATACATTACTATCAAACCTATGTATTTATTATGACCTTCCTATGGATCACCAGAACTATATTCTAAACAACCCATGGATGGCTCCACTTGGATATTCAACAAGCGCTAGCAATGGAACATGCTTTGTTCCTTTCCAGCCAGGTTTTCCTCTTCCTGATTGATTAACCTGACTTCAGAATCTGCTGAGATTTCTTACTGTTCCTCAATATTTCAAATCCTTTGGAAAAAAAATCACTAGGACCTATTGTTTCTCTCTCCTAAATATCTCCTGAATCTGTCTTTCTTCCTACCCTCATTGCTCTTGCCTTAGTTCGGGCTTTTATTATTTCTCACCCAGAGTCCTGTTTTCTAACGGTGCAGAAGCAATGTAGCATAGAGATGGTAAAGTGGAAAGAGCATAGGCTTTGGAATGTGGGCAAACCTTTAGAATACCGTTTCCAACTCTTAATAGCTAACTAAAGCTCTGGAAGTTACTTAACTTTTCGAGTCTTGGTTTTTCTCTTTGAAAATGGGGAATCGCAGTATCTAATTTTCAGGGTGATTGTAAACATTTAATATGTTAATGTGCATAAAGTACCTAGAACCATGAATATGCAGTAGGTGTTCAGTAAACGGCAGACACCTTTTATGTTAGTCAGGACTGTTTTCACTTGTCAAGTGAAAGCAACACAATTTAAATTAGCTTGAATGGTAGAGGGACTATATTGACACATGTAACTGGGAATTTCAAGATGCTTGACAATCCAGGGCTAAAACAATATCGATAGAACTCTGCCTTCTTCTTCCTTTTGCCTCTATTTTGCTCATGTGTTGGCTTTATTTTTTCACACATATTCCTTTTACGTAATGGAAGGATGGCTACTGGGAACCCTCCGCCTACATCCTTAGAGTATGCTGTCTGAAGGGATCCATTTGTTGAAATCCAGGAAAGAACCCTGACTGACCCTGCTTTGGTCACATGCTTACTCATGAACCAGTCCTCTGTTCCAGGGGATGCAGCATTAGGATTGCCCCAACCTTGTGGTTGTGTGGGCACTGTGATTGACAGCCCCACCAAGACTTCACAAAGTGGAGAAGTGGCTTTTTTTCCCCAGGAAATGAATGCTTTCAAACAAAAATATGCCCACCACATCTTTCTTACCCAATCTCCCTGCCTCCAGCATTTCTGTCCAGTATATCCTCCACTGTATAAGCAGGATGAGTTATCTTTCTAAAATACAGAGCATATTATATGACTTTAAAAACTTTTTAAAAAGAGTATCTTGCTTGTTGTCAACCTCTTTACAGGGAACAAAGTTGTCAACGTCTTTATGGGGCTTCAAATATGCACACCAATCTGACCCCAACCAACATTTCCTGCTGTGTTTTACCCATACCACCCATTCCTTCAACACACACTGAGTTTTACCTCTTCTTGGCTTTGTTCAATCTCTTACTTCCGCTTGGAATGCCCCTTTTTTCCATGTTAACTTGTGGATAGTTGTCTTGGATAGACTACGGGATTTTTTCTTTTGGTCTACCCAACAACCCTCTTCCTTTGAGAGCCTGCTTCTCTTCCACTTGCAACCATGTGTTTCTGGAAACATTATCCATCACAGTAGTGTGCCACTGCTGGCCCCATGGCCCAGACTGGGCCAGTCATGATGCTTGTGGCCACAATGATTGGTCCAGGAATGAGTGAATAACCCTAGGTGGGACAATCAGAGTCTTTCCTAGAGTGAAGCTAGGCAAGAGACACTCTCTTTCTTTCTGGGTCATTCATTTGGATTGATGTTAGCCCAGAGCTGCTGGTGACCATGTTCTCTGACACATGGAGAAAGCCCACTTGCAGTAGGGATGATGAGACCAACTGCAAAGGAGGCAGAAAAAGAGAGTCCTGGTGTTCCAGCCCTTAGTCTCATTCTCCTGACCCATAATATTAAAATGCTTTGAATTGAGTCCCTGTCACTTGAAAGAAATAATCTTCCCAGAACCAGCCAAAGTTAAGTATTTCTTCCTCTAGGAAGCCTTTCTGGATTGTACTCATATAGTCCTCTTTTATTATATGATTCCTGTCTGCATTTTAGCAGATAAACTTAAATATTTACTTACTCCGCTAGATTCATCAATTCATTCAGCAACACTTGCTCAGTGTTGCCAAGTGTCTGCTGTGCTAGACTGTGAACCTGACTCTCACCCACTTGGCACGACATCTAGTACACAGGTTCAAAATTTTCTACTGAATTGAATTGTCAAAGGTCATTGAAATAAGGGTTTTCTTCCTGTTGCGCCTGATGACATGTATTTCTCTGTTCCAAGCACTGCACTGATAATAGAATCACAAATAATCTAAAATATTTTACCGAAAATGTAATTTTTGGAAAAGTATGTGAACAATAGGAGGATATAAACTACATTTGAAGCAGAAAAGTTTACGTTTTCAAATAGTGAAATCAAGGCATTTCTGTGTCTTACCTCTAAATAGCAGGTACAAATTGGTTTATTTGCATTTTCTTGGTTAATTACACATTTTGGAATGATCTTTCCATGTGGAAGTCATTGATAACAGGATCTAATTCCAGAGACCAAAGTGCCATTAGTTTCATTGAATTGAAGCATTTTCAGAGGTTGGAGTCAAATCCTGGGAATTAGAAATCGTGGGTCTTAATTACATCTTAGTCACAGACTGGTTGTTTGCCTGGAAGCACACAACCTCAAGAAATTCAAGCAACTGTATTTTTACACCACCAAAATGAAGATGAGAATCTTTGTTTCCTTCAACATCAGACCCTTACATGATTTAATGGAATAGTTCCTTTAAATACCTTTGAATTCCTAGGATTGTGAGCCATTACTTTCCCAATCCCTTAAATCGAGGGGTTATTTTAGCATCATGAGCCAATAGGTAAATTAACTTCTTTGGTTGTCAGTAAAAGGCACACAGGAATGGGGAATGGAAGGAATTGACATGAATTGGGGGTCTATTTTATACCAGTTGGGTGCTGGGATAGGTTCTTTATCTGCCTTTACCTGCCTTTTAATTCTTAGAAAAATTTTATGAGATAGACAGAGAATACATTTTACCCATAATGAAGCTGAATCTCAGCTATCTCGAGTAACATTCTTCAAGGTCACACAACCAACAGCTGGATGATGGGCTGTATGCTCTTTTGTAGAATTAATTATGGCGTAAAAAGGGCTATGCTGTTGGTTCTGACAGACCAAGTCATTTACTTATAAAACTAGGCACCCATAATGGGTGTCTTATCACAAGTAGTGCTATAAATTTTACTACTAATTATTTTCAGCAATAAGGGGAAGTGAGGGGCGCAGATGAACTTCAGAGTGCTTTTTTTTTTTTTTTTTCTAATTTATCAGAGTGGCTCATAAACATAAAAAGTTAGCCCTTGTGTTAGCCCTCGGTGGGACTATAGGTGTGGTCTAGGCAGTCATTCTCAAATACAGACTGGGCCTCACATTCACTTGCAGAGCTTGTTGGAAGAACAACCGTGGGTCCATTTCATGTAGACGCAGACTTTGAAGCCGTCCATTTGCAGCGGGGCCTTGGCGTGTGTGTGTGTGTGTGTGTGTGTGTGTGTGTGTGTGTGTGTTTTAATAATCTCTTCTATGAGCTGAGCTGATAATGATCCAATAGATTCCCCTGGTTGGAGACTAAAGCTGGTCCAGTGGAGGTGTATGGTTGTGGAAAACCTTACACAAGCTGAGTTCTCTTTAAGATAGGACCCTGGAATCCCTAAACTCACTCTCCAGTTGCACACCTTTCTTAGGTTGACTTCAGAACTAACCTACTCATCATAAAATTCATTTCACCTGCTCTTCCGTAAGTCACCACCTGGTCCCAAGATGCTCATCTGCCCTTCTGGAGCAGGCTAGAGCCAAAACAGCTAACGGAGGTGAGGAGGCGGCACCCTGGGTGAATAGTGAAGCCACTAAGGTGAGAACCCTTTGGCAACAAGCCAAAAACCTCACCATGAGGAGGCTGCATCCCATTCAACGACCAGATGAGACAGGACAACGACCTCCATGTCTCACTCGGCCAGCTCATATTGTGCCACTCGGAAGGAAACACCTCTGTCAAGCTTGTGTCCGCGTTATCTGATTTCCCACACTGCTCCTGCCATCGCCGCACTGTGTCAGCAGGGAATTACTTGTTGGAGCAGTGAGGCTCAACCAACATGGACAGCAAGTCTGGGAGGATTACAGCGAGGAGCAGTGAGCCTCAACCAACATGGACAGCAAGTCTGGAAGGATTACAGCGAGGAGCAGTGAGGCTCGACTAATGTGGGGCGTGGGGAGCAGCAGAGCGACTGTGGCAACGCAACCTCTGCTTTGCCTCGTACCACCAAATCCAGTTCCAAAGCCACGTCACACTTTGGTGTAACAACTCTATTGGCAAAAGGCAGCAAGAAAATAGACGAGACCAAATAGGCGGCTCCTGTCCAAAAGCAGGATGAGAAGGCAGGAAGGAACAAGAAGGAACTGGACAAATGGACACAGGGAACCCGGGGTAGAAAGGGGGAGTGTACTGTCACATTGTGGGGATTGCAACCAAGGTCAAAAAACAATATGTGTATAAATTTTTGAATGAGAAATTAAACTTGAGCTGTAAATTTTCACCGAAAGCACACACACAAAAAAAGCAAGAGTTTTTCTGAAACTGTTTCTTTTGATCTCAGAGAAAACAGTGTTAGAAGGAGGGGAATACCACTCCTTTAATTTTGTTTATTGAAAAGTGACTTAATTGTGTGTGTGGCACAGAAACATGCAAGAAGTAGTCTTTCATGGAAATGGTCATAGAGTGCTATGGGATAAAGATATCTCATTGATATTTTTCTTGCCCATAAACCATAGAATTTCACCTTAAATTTCTTTCCCATAGATACTGACAGCACTCAAAAAAGTAGCAGGGGTTTCTGATGAGGTTTAGGGTGTGTGAGGGGCCACATCGTGATTGGAGAGTATATCAACATGCGAAGGCAAAGTGTCTTTGGCATAGTTAAAACAATTGTTATTGATCGTGTGGAGGTTCTGAATGGTTCATAAAAATCATTGTCTCTTCGTCAGTATAGGTGTGCTAACCACACTGTCTCTGAAAACTGGTGTTAGAAAACCACAAGGATCAGCTAAAATATTGACAGTTTAACAAGTGTAAATAGATCTGGTTATAGATGATGTCTTCCCTTTTTCTTACTTTCCTGCCAAAGAAACACTTAAATTCTTTGAAGTTAGAATACCACTTAGAAAATACACAGTAACTTTCACTAGAGAACCTGAAATGTACTTTTTAAATGAACACTGAATAGTAACAAACAGTAATATATAAAAACTGCTATCATTTACTGAGCCCTTACTATGTGCCTGACACGGTCGTGTTTTACATACGTGGTCACAGTTAATTCTCTCAAAAGCCCTATATACTTAGTATTCTTAGTACCCCCATTTTACTGATTGGGAAAATGAAGCCTAGAGAGCTCAAGGTCACACAGCCAGAGAAAGTGGTGAATTGAGGAACGGAGCCTACGGAAGTCTGATCCTGGGAACCTGGCTCTTAACCATCACTGTATCCTGGACTCACAAACATCTTCAGTGTCGCCTGGAGATGCACCAAGAGAAGTTAAATGATTTGTCATATTGATGAGTCTAGGGCCGTGATGAATCCACCAGGCGCTCCTTGGAAATCCCGTGGGGCAGTTCTACTCTGTCCTATAGGGGCGCTATGAGTCGGAGTTGACTCTTAGGCAATGGGTTAAGGGCAGTGATTTCCAAATCCATAAATTAAGGGTTGTCAACTAGATGGCACAAAATCTGCGTTAAAGCAAATCGAGTGACCTTTCTTGTTTGCCAGCCCAGATCGGTAAAGACGGACCAGGGATTTCCACTGAAAGTTTGTTCCCAACATGACTGTTCATACAAACTTACAGAATGTAAGAATCTCCCACTGTCAAAAATACCATAGAGATACTTCTCTACAATTCCTTTAGGTTATTTTTAATCAAAAATTGATATTTAAAACAAGAAAAATACTTTCATTATTAAAAAAGGAAAATACAGATATATTCAAGAAAAAAAATCACAGATAATCTCATCACCCAGAAACCACTTTTACTTTTGTTCTTCCTGTATTCTCCTAGCCTGTTTTCTGTGCCTATATCTAAATGTGTATTTTTAAAAATAAAAATAAGATATACCATAGTATTATTTCATTTACTGTCGTTGCCAATCAACATTCATAAATATGATGTTATTAATATTTGCTTCCTCTATAATATTTAATCGTTACAGAGTGCTGTTTGGATTTTCCAAATTCCCTTATTAGACAATTCTTTCCACATTTTCAGTTATATCACCAGAGCTATAACAATACCTCCTTGTACATATGTATGATTATTTCTCAAGAACTAATTCCTAAAATTAGAACTACTGAATAGTGCAGCAATTAAGGGCACCGATCCTGCAGCCACAACCCAGCTTCATGCATGCTGAGCTGCGTGACTTTGGGAAAATTACTTAGCTTCTAAATGTCTTCATCTGCTTTTCTGTAAAATAGACATAATATCAGTACTTAACTTATAGTGTTGCCAGAAGAATTCATTTTTAAGATCTGAAAAATGCTTAGAGCAGCACCTGGCACATAGTAAGTACTACATACACGTTTGTTAAGTGAAATAAAAAACAAATGGAGCAAAGAAGGTGCAACTTTTAAAGAATTCTAATACATATTATTAAATTAACTTCCAGAATGATTCTATCAATTCATAGTCTTTACAGTAGCATATAAATGGAGTGGCCGTACCCCCGGTTAAGAGCGTGGGAAGTCGAGCTTAGCTGAAAATCTGGCCCCATCACCCTCACAGTAGCTGTTATTTTGGGGGAGTTACTTGACCATGCCGGACTTCAGCTTCCCTTTCTGTAAAATGGCGATGACAACAAACATAGGGTTGTCATGAGGATGAAGTGAGATGATATAAAGTGCTTAGCGTAACGCCCAGCATAGAGCCAAGCCACCAGTAGCCACTGAGTCTGTGCTGACTCGTGGTGACCTCGTGTGTGTCAGAGCAGAACTTGCTCCATGGTTTTTTTGTTTTTTCTGAGGAGTAGATCATCAGGCCTTTCTTCGGAGGCACCTCTAGCAGACTTGAACCTCCAGCCCTTTGGTGAGCAGCCAAGCGCATTAACCATTTGCTCCACCTAGGGACTCCTAGCATAGGGCAAGGGATCAATAAATGCTAACATTAGTCTGTGTTTGCAGTTCCTTCATTTTAAAGGTGAAAATTAGGTCCAGAAGGAACAGCATCCGTGGTTGAAGCATTAAGCTCAGAGGTCAGAACAACACGGGGAATCAGGCGAGTGAAAGGCAACATCTGGTTTTAGGTGATAATTCTTGTGTGTCTGGTTGCCCAGTTTCATATCTTTAAAAAAATATTCCCAGGATGCCTTCCTGTGCCCAGTGCTTAGCATATTAGCCAGTGGCCTCGACAGTGGAGTAGAAAACACGCTCATTAAACTTACCAGCCCAAGTGAGGTCGGGAGAGAGCTTCATTTGGAAAGAAAGAACCAAGAAAATATGATTCTACAAAGAAAAGTAATGGTGTCTACTTGAAGAGAAAAATCAGTCAGCCAAATACCAGGTGGAGAATGAGTGACTATGCTCACATCAGACAGCAAAGTTACATTAGTCATACTGCGCAAAAAACTAACAATGAATGTCATTCTGAAGATAGAATGAACTAAGGTACTTGAGTAGAAAGACTGAGAACTGAGTGGTGTTCTGCCCTTTTGAGCACCACTGGATAGCCATTGCTGTAAGTTAAGAGGCAGAGCTGGATTCCCTAATTAGACCTGGTCTTGCAGAGTAGAGGACGTCATCAGGGGAGAGCTGGCCGGAAAGGTAACTGGACCTAGCATTACTCACTCTGAAGAATGGAAGACAGAAAAATTTGATATTTTTCAAGTCCAGGCAAAACTCCCTTAGAGGGGAAGGTGTACAGTTATGTATTTCCACTGAGAATTAACTGTAGGAAGTGGGATTTCGAGCTGCAGCATGAAAGATCTAAGTTAGAAAGACTGAAAAAAAATCAATAGTGTGAACTGTAAAACATTGCAAATGATTACCAAGGAAAGCTACGTAGTCTCTTCAGAAGTATTTAAAATAGGACACAATTTTTTTTTTTTTGTATTGATTTCAGATTATTTTAGTGGGTCTTAACTAAAGGCAGGAGAATGGGCTAGGTAGATTCTCAAGGCTCCTTTCTATGATGTGATGATAGGAAAGACTTGATCCTACAGAGATTTCTCAGGCTTCTCTGTTGCAGCTACCCAAGGAACAGCTGTTGCCTTGACAACAAGGACATTCCTCATATGCTAATAGGAAAACGGCCGATTTTCTTGTTAGTAAAAGAAAACTGTTTGCTAATGTCTCTCCCTCTCTCTCTTCTTTCTGTTTCTCCTACCGTTACTTTCCACCCTTCAGTGAACCTTAGTGAGAGGCAGAATCAAAAGAAAATTAAAAAGACGATACAATAGTTTGTATCTTCAGAGATTCTCACTGAAACTTAGGAAACTCATTCACAAAGGAGCTGAAGTAAAATGATGTAGGAATAACGAAAAAGCAGCATTCACTGTGTAGAGAAGAAAAACAATGGATAGCATAAAATTCTTAGTCTGTGGTAGCATACAGTTTGACACACTAAACAGATTCCAAGAGGAAAGAGTCAATATACCTTCACAGATGTCTCAACTTGGGATGGCATCCGTAAGACAGTTTTTCAAATAACCACTTCCAGATATCCCATTACATGTATACAGACATCATCTACTTTTGATTAAACTGAGTAGAGCATGTATACATCTGACTTTACATAGGGCTTGTGTGACTAATACCACACAACACAGCAGAAGAACAGAAATTACCTCCAGACGAAATTCACTAAAGTAATAGGCAACAATTAGCTCCCCCAGGGCCAAAGTCACGGAAGGAGTCGTGTTTTCTCCTTTGCTACCCGAAATGTAGCCGAATGCAGGCGAAGACTCAGACTGACAGCTGATAAAAAGTGCTTATATTATGGAGAGAGCTGTAGCTCACAGAATAAAAGCCAGCCACTGCTCTGCTGTGCTTCTTAAACCCTTAACTGCAAAAAACAACCAAGTTTCTTAGCCCAGAGATGCTTTTTCCAGATAGCAGCATGGAAGGTTCAAGCTGCGGCCCTGTACCAGCCTTTTTTTTGTGCTGTGCTCACATCGATGGTGTGTACGGTATCATGGCAATCACACATTTCCTTGTAGAGTAACCCTACATTTTTCTATATAGTAGTTATATGGTGCGTATGCTTTTTGTCTGCTGTTTTTACCACTCTCTGTTCCCTTGTATTGATTATTTTTTTCTTGGTATTGATTTAGGAAATAATATTGGAGTTATTATTCCCTCTCCTTCAGCATGGAGAATTGTGACCCAGCTGGAGCTGGGCCCTCACAGACTCACAGAGACTGGGCCCTGAGATAAGACAACAGAAGGGACAATCTCAAAATTATCTTAAGGAAGTTTTCACAAAAGGGCAATAAAACCTAACCCAAAGGACTTCTCACCTTTTGTCTTTTTCTATTAACATTTAGTGAATGGGAATTTGTTGGAGCAATGAAGACCCTCCTGACTTTTGTAACTGAAACCTGTACCAATGATTGTTAAGAAAGATTCAAAATGTAAGATTACAATTTCTAGCCAATCAGTGAAAAAGTGACGCTTTCAACGATTCTACCCATTTTGCGATGTTGATATGTACTGATGATTCTGTAACCTTCCTTGGACTCGGGCAGACATGGCTGTGGCAGCATGCTTGTCCATTTTCCCATTCTTGCCTATTCTGTAATATTCTTGGGACTCAGGCAGACATGCCTCTAGCAGCACGGTTGTCTGCTTCCCACTTTTGTCCCTTTGAATATATGCCGAATAAAACTTTCTTTTTACTTTACTAAACTTTGTGATGTTTTTCCCCTACAACAGTATTATTATCTTTAAAAAGTATTCTATCCCCCGGTGAAAGCTAGGCAGGAGCCCTGGGAGCACAGTGGTTAAGAACTATAGCTACTAACCAAAAGGTTGGCAGTTCGAATCCACCAGCCTCTCCTTGGAAACTCTATGCGACAGTTCTACTCTGTCCTACAGGGTCGCTATGAGTTGGAATTGACTCGATGGCAACGGTTTTTTTTTTTTTTTTTTTGGTGAAATCTGGAATTTCCAGTGTGAGATGGGGGGATGGGGCTGGGGAGGAAGGAGAGGTCAGTTCCTGAGAGCCTTATAAGCCATGTTGGGGAGGCCATGGAAAGCCATGGTGGGGTTTTCAGGGAAGGGGTGATGAACTCAGATTTGAGGTTAGCTGAGGTGTGGAGGTGGTATTAAAGACATTAAACATGGAGGCCTGGACATCAGTGAGGAGGCATCTTCTGTTGTTGGTTTCTCCACTTGACGGTGGCTCCTTGAGAGGAAGGATGATCATGTTTCCAACTTTGAAACTTAAGGGCTTAGTGTAGTATTTTAACAAATGCAATTTTTTGTTTGTTTGTTTTTGCAAGTGAAGAGCTCTTTACTTATCCAATTATCATACCT
Source organism: Trichechus manatus latirostris (assembly GCF_000243295.1). Lineage (NCBI taxonomy): Eukaryota > Metazoa > Chordata > Mammalia > Sirenia > Trichechidae > Trichechus > Trichechus manatus. Next base: position 10,149,073 of record NW_004444028.1, read on the forward strand.
CAAAAAAAAAAAAGAGCCACGTCCTCTAAAAAGTTGTATCTCTTGTGACTCATCTAGTCTTTGGGTCAATGTTACTACCTCTAGGTCACACGAAGTTACACAAAGGTGTTAGCAGCATCCCTCCCTAACCTCGTCTCCCAATAGATACACAACTTGATTTCCATTACCTCATCTTGCCCATATTATAACTGAACATTTGAATTCCTTTTGTGTCTTTTTCATCAAGCTCTCGTTCCCTGGATTAAGACCATGTTTTTCCATATTGTGTAACCTACCTGGGATAAACCCAGTCAATCCCGCCTCCTTGAATTTGCTCAAGGACTGGAAGAAGAGTTAATGAAGATATAAGTGAAGGAAAGCAGAAATGACAGAATAGTCAACTCAAAGGTTAGCTCAACTTCCCTGTATTTGTGTTTTAATCTAGTCCTTAAAGGAGTCTAGGTCATTGAATACAACCATTTTTTTTAAGCCTGTGGTCAGCAGATTACAAACACCTATATTCTGCATAGCACTTATCTGAGATTAGTAAATATAGTTCTCATTTTTCTTTTGATGCTATGAAAAGAGTGTAAAGAATTTTTAAAGAATGTGAAAGGGCTTTGTGAAATTACCATAGTGAACTAAATCACAAAGTAATACAGTAATGAAAATGTTCTAATTTTTATGTTAGTAGTTGATGTCCTCTTTGTCCTTAATTTACAGTACAGTGACACTTTCAAAACATTTTGAATATTTGAGCTAATATCATATTAGAAATCTGCAAGCTAAAAGTAGGCAAAAAAAATCAGTTACTTCTGATTCAGTTTAAAGGTCAAGTTTAGTTGTTGTGTTTATGATAAAAGACACAAATCAGTTGTGTCTAGATTGCTGGGTGGTATGAAATTATTGTGCTGGTATTTAAATACGGCCTCTACTTTTCTAAAGCTTTCAGTTATTGTTGATTCACAAAGAAACATTAATTTATATGGTTAGTTTAATCACTGATTCAATAACAAACTTACTATTTATAAAATTCTATGCACCTAAGTCATCAAGGATTTCATTTACTTGGATCCACAATCAATGCCGGTGGAAGGAGCAGTCAAGAAATCAAACGACGTATTGCTTTGGGCAAATCTGCTGCAAAAGACCTCTTTAAAACATTAAAAAACAAAGATGTTACTTTGAGGACTAAAGTGTGCCTGACCCAAGCCATGGTATTTTCAATTGCCTCATATGCATGCAAAAGCTGGGCAATGAACAAGGAAGACCAAAGAAGAATTGACGCCTTTGAATTACGGTGTTGGGAAAGAATATTGAATATACCATGGACTTTCAGAAGAACGAACAAATCTGTCTTGAAAGAAGTACAACAAGAATGCTTCTTAGAAGGGAGGATGGCAAGCCTTCATCTTATGTACTTTGGATATGTTATCAGGAGGGACAGTCCCTGGAGAAGGACACCATGCTTGGTAAAGTAGAGGGTTAGTGAAAAAAAAGACAGACCTTCCATGAGATAAATTGACACAGTGGCTGCAACAATGAGCTCAAGCATAACAACAATTGTGAGGATGACACAAGACCGGGCAATGTTTCATTCTGTTGTACGTAGGGTCGCTATGAATCAGAACCGACTCGACCGCACCTAACAACAACGTTTTAAAATGTATGTTATATTCTTAAATGGTTGATTTACATGTTGTTTTAACCCATTAAAATCCTAAATTTAAAAGTTCATTGTTAAATATTATCATTATCATAGTTGCTTCACAACAAAAGCAACTAACAGGCTTTAGAGGAATAAGAGGCACTATAATTTTACATCTGGATTATTTTTAATGGACCGACACAGAAGTCTGTGTGAAACTAAAGATTCTGGCATTTTAGAGTGTGAGTGAGCTGAGAAAAAAAACTCAAAACTGTTAATGGATTGTTGGGTTGTATTTGGTCCATGATTATTTCTGGGGGTTTTCTCCTTAAGTATATCTCTAATGCTGTGTGCAGAGTGTTGGCTCAGATGCCAGAAATAATGATCTTCATTATAATAGTAGACCTTGATGAGAGTTCTGTCTGGCCTCAAAAAAAAAAAAAAAAAGCTATTTATGGTACTTTACATATACAGACATGTAGCACCATCTGCTGGATTCAAGTGCATGAATAAAATCAGCAAAATATGTATTTCCACTAGCAAAAGTATGAAACCATGAGTATCAAAGCTTCTTATAGTATTGGGTTAGTCAATTCTTCAGATTTTGAGGACTTTTTTACTGATAGGTGAGAAGATTTTCATTTAAAGTTTCTTCTTTTTTGCTTTGTGCTCAGATCTAGAAAAACAGTCACAGAAAATTGTTAGCTGTTATTCAAAGTTACCCATCTACAGCAGTTGATTACACACATACTTACATGTACACACGCACACACACACCGCTGTACCCAACTCGGTTACCTAATAATTTTACAAGGAAGTGGTTGCCATGGCCAAAACAAATTTTGTGAGTATGTATTTCCCAGGAAAGGATTTAGAAAGTTTTTAATTTGAGAGGTGTATGGTGTTTCTCTGCAGTAGAAAATATTTTCTTTAAATTTAGTTATGCCACCCTCACTCTGTTATCAGGAGAAATATATCCTTAATAATAATCCATTCATTAGTTCATTAATTCAATAAGTATTAATAATGAAGCAATTGCTATGTGCCAGCAACATTGATCAAAAGGGAAATGAACAGTAATTTTAGAATTATTGCATAATATTTGGCTGTGAAGTCAACGCTTCTTTGTAAAGACTTTCATCTGTCTCTTTCATTAACGGGATCCAACAGAATGGTCAAATATCTGATATGACCTTGAAAAGGATGCCCTTTATCACCACTCTTATTCAACATTGTACTGGAAGTCCTAGCTAGAGCACTAACGCAATAAAATGAAATAAAGGGCATACAATCTGGTAAGGAAGAAGTAAAACTACCCCTACTTGCAGATAATATGATCCTATAAATAGAAAATCCCCAAAAATTCCCCAGAAAGATACTGGAACTAATAGAAGGATTCAGCAAAGTAGCAGGATACAATATCAACACACAAAAATCACTTGGATTCCTCTACACCGACAAACAGAACTCTGAAAAGGAAATCAGGAAACAGTGACATTTACAATAGCCCCCAAAAGATAAAATGCTTAGGAATAAACCTCTCCAGGCTTGTGAAAGACCTATACTAAGACAACTCAAAGTGCCACTGCAAGAAACCAAAGGAGCCCTACATAAGTGGGAAAACATACCACGCTCGCGAATAAGAAGACTCAACATCGTGAAAATGTCAATACTACCCAAAGCTAGCTACACAAATAATGCAATCCTGATCCAAATACCAACAGCATTCTTTAATGAAATGGAAAAACTAATCACCAACTTTATACAGAAAGGAAAGAGGCCCTGGATAAATAAAGCATTATTGAAGAACAATAAAAAAGTAGGAGACCTTACACTACCTGATCTCAGAACCTACTGTACAGCCACAGTAGTCAAAACAGCCTGGAACTGGTACAATGACAGATACATAAATTAATGGAACACAATTGAGAACCCAGAAGTAAATCCATTCAGCTATGGTCAGCTGATCTTCGGCAAGGTGCCAAAGTCCATTAAACGGGGAAAAGACAGTCTCTTCAACAAACGGTGCCTGCAAAACTGGATATCTATATGTAGAAAAATGAAACAGGACCCATACCCACACCATCCACAAAAAATAACTCAAAATGGATCAAAGACCTAAATATAAAACCTAAAACTATAAAGAGCATGAAGGAAACTGTAGGGACAATGCTAAGGACCCTACTATATGGCATAAATAGAATACCAAACATAACTAAAAATGCACACACAGCAGAAGATGAACTAGATAAATGGGACCTCCTAAAAATCAAACACTCATGCTCAACAAAAGACTTCTCTAAAAGAATAAAAAGAGAACCTGCAGATTGGGAAAAAAATTTTGGCTATGACATATCCGACAACGGTCTAATCTCTAAAATTTATAGAAAACTTGGACACCTCAACAATAAAAAGACAAACACTCCAATTTAAAAATGGGCAAAGGATATGAACAGATACTTCACCAAGAAGACAGTCAGGCAGCTAACATATACATGAAGAGATGCTCGTGATCATTAGCAATTAGAGAGTTGCAAATCAAAACTACAATGAGATACAATTTAACCCTGACTTTACTGGCATTAATCCAAAAAAAAAAAAAAAAAAAAAACCAGACTAGGAAGAAGGACCTGGCGGTCTACTTCTGAAAGAATTAGCCAGTGAAAACCTTATGAATAGAAGTAGAACACTGTCTGACATAGTGCCAGAAGATGAGCCCCTCAGGTTGGAAGGCACTCCAAAGACGACTGGGGAAGAGCTGCCTCCTCAAAGTAGAGTCGACGGAGTCAAGTTTTGGGACCTTCATTTGTTGATGCAAAATGAGAAGAAACAGCTGCAAACATCCATTAATAATCAGAATGCGGAATGTACAAAGCATGAATCTAGGAAAATTGGAAATCATAAAAAATGAAATGGAACCCATAAACATTGATATCCTAGGTATCAGTGAGCTGAAATGGACTGGTATTGGCCATTTTGAATTGGACAATCATATTGTCTACTATGCCAGGAATGACAACTTGAGGAGGAATGGCACTGCATTCATTGTCAAAAAGAACATTTCAAGATCTATCCTGAAGTACAATGCTGCTAGTGATGGGATAATATCCATACACCTACAAGAAAGGCCATTTAATACGACTATTATTCAAATTTATGTACCAAACACTAATGCCAAAGACGAAGAAACTGAAGATTTTTACCAACTTCTACGGTCTGAAATTGATCAAACATGTAATCAGGATGCATTGATACTTACTGGTGATTGGAATGCAAAAGTTGGAAACAGAGAAGGAGGATCAGTAGTTGGAAAATATGGCCTTGGTGATAGAAATGATCCTGGAGATCACATGATAGAATTCTGCAAGACCGACGACTTCTTCATTGCAAAAACCTTTTTTCAACAACACAAACACGACTATACATGGAGACCTCACCAGATGGAAAACACAGGAATCAAATCGACTACATCTGTGGAAAGAGACAATGGAAAAGCTCGATACCATCCGTCAGAAAAAGGCCAGGGGGCGACTATGGAACAGACCATCAATTGCTCGTATGCCAGTTCAAGATGAAGCTGAAGAAAATTAGAACAAGTTCACGAGATCCAAAGTATCACCTTGAGTATATCCCACCTAAATTTAGAGACAATCTCAAGAATAGACTTGATGCATTGAACACTAATGACCGAAGATCAGATGAGTTGTGGAATGACATCAAAGACATCATACATGAAGAAAGCAAGAGGTCATTAAAAAGATAGGAAAGAAAGACTTAAATGGATGTCAGAAGAGACTCTGAAACTTGCTCTTGAATGTAGAGTAAGTAGCTAAAGGAAACAGAAGAAATGATGAAGCAAAAGAGCTGAACAGAAGATTTCAAAGGGCAGCTCCAAAAGACAAAGTAAAGTATTATAATGACGTGTGCAAAGACCTGGAGTTAGAAACCAAAAGCGAAGAACACACTCGGCATTTCTCAAGCTGAAAGAACTGAAGAAAAACAATTCAAGCCTCCAGTTGCAATACTGAAAGATTCTACTGGGAAAATATTAAACGATGCAGGAAGCACTGTGTCAATCCATCTCGTTCAAGGTCTTCCTATTTTTGGCTGACCCTGTACTTTATCAAGCATGATGTCCTCTTCCAGGCACTGGTCCCTCCTGATAACATGTCCAAGGTATGTGAGATGAAGTCTCACCATCATTGCTTCTAAGAAGCATTCTGGCTGTACTTTTTCCGAGACAGATTTGTTGGTTTTTTTGACAGTCCATGGTATATTCAGTATTTTTCTCCAACAGTCTAATTCAAAGGCATCAATTCTTCTTCAGTCTTTCCTAGTCATTGCCCAGCTTTTGCATGCATATGAGGTGACTGAAAATACTATGCCTTGGGTCAGTTACACCTTTGTTCCCTGTCAATGTACTGCTGCAACCATTTTTGAATTATCTTCAGCAAAATTTTACTTGTGTGTGATATTAATGATGTCGCTTAATAATTCTGGCATTCTGTTGAAACATCTTTCTTTGGAATGTGCACAAATATGGATCTCTTCCAGTTGGCTGGCCAAGTAGCTGTCTTCTAAATTTCTTGGCATAGACAAGAGTATGCTTCCAGTGTTGCATCCACTTGTTGAAACATCTAAATTGGTGTTCTGTCAATTCCTGGATCCTTGTTTTTCAACAATGCCTTCAGTGTAGCTTGGACTTCTTCCTTCAATATCATCAGTTCTTGGTCATATACTACCTCCTTAGATGGTTGAACATCTAGTAATTCTTTTTGGAACGGAGACTCTGTGTAGTACTTCCATCTTCTTTTGATGTTTCCTGGGTCATTCAATATTTTCCCTGTAGAATCATTCAATATTGCAACTTGAGGCTTGAATGTTTTCTTCAGTTCTTTCAGGTTGTGAAATGCTGAGTGTGTGTGTTCTTCCCTTTTGGTTTTCTAACTCCAGGTCTTTGCATATTTCATTATAATACTTTACTTTGTCTACTTGAGCCACCCTTTGAAATCTTCTTTTCAGCTGTTTTACTTCATCATTTCTTCCTTTTGCTTTAGCTACTCTATGTCCAAGAGCAAGAGTCTCTTCTGACCTCCATTTTGGTCTTTTCTTTCTTTCTTGTCTTTTTAATGACCTTTTGATTTCTTCATGTATGATGTCCTTGATGTCATCCCACAACTCATCTGGTCTTCACTAATTAGCGTTCAATGCCTCAAATCTATTCTTGAGGTGGTTTCTAAATTCAGTGTGGGACATACTCAAGGTTGTACTTGGGCTCTTGTGAGCTTGTTTTAATTTTCTTCAGCTTCAACTTGAACTTGGATATGAGCAATTGATGGTCTGTTCTGCAGTCATCATCTGGCTTTGTTCTTACTGATGACATTAAGCTTCATTGTTTCTTCCCACAGATGTAGTTGATTTGATTACTGAGTATTCCATCTGGCAAGGTATAGCTGCCTTTTATGTTGTTGAAAAAAGGAATTTCCAAGGAATAGGTCATTGGTCTCGCAAAATTCTATCATGCAATCTCCGGCATCGTTTCTACTGCCGAGGCCGTCGTTTTCAGTTACTGATCCTTCTTCTTCTTCTTTTTTTTTTTTTTTTTTCCAGTTTTTGCTTTCCCATCACCAGTAATTATCAGTGCATCTCGATTGCATGTTTGATCAATTTCAGACTGCAGAAGTTGGTAAAAATCTTAAATTTCTTCATCTTTGGCATTAGTGGTTGGTGTGTAAATTTGAATAATAGTTGTATTCAGTAGTCTTCTTTGTAGGCATATGGATATTATCCTATCACTGACAGAGTTGTATATCAGTATAGATCTTGACGTGTTCTTTTTGACAATGAATGCGTTGTTGTTCCTTTTGAAATTGTAACAGAATTGTAACAGTGGGTACTAAATGATATGGGATTCGTGGTGATGGCATGAGGGCAAAGATATTGTAAGGCAGAATCCTAGAAATTAGCGAATGCATGGACATATCTTCCAGAATGAAACAGTATATTATTTTCATCCTGAAATTCAGGAAATAGAACCCTCGTGATATGAGAAATGGGACCCCTTGCAGGGCTTTGACTGCCAGACTTCCTTTTATGGCCCTGAGGCCTAGAGGAGTTCCCACCAGAGATGGCTGCTGTCCTGCATTTGGCAGCTGCAGCTGACTTTGAGTGGGGTGGATCAACCCGTGGCACAGGCCAAGGCAGCTCTCAGTATTCACATTAGGAACCAGGATGGGCGATTAGTAAGGGAATGTTTAAGACACATGGGCAGTAATAATCTTAAAAAGCAGCATTGAGACAACAAATTTCAAGTATAAACAACTCTTGTGAAATACAGTTACAAGGTTTGCTTTATGAAAACAGAGTTCTCTTGCCCATGATACTAAAGGCCATTTTATTAAATGTTAGAAACCTATGTGCTTTATATAACTATACACACACACACACATATATAATTTTTAAAGCTTACAGTTATGCCTTAAACTGTAACTAACCCTTAGAAGCAGCTTGTCTTGTTTCACATAATTGTACTTAGGTCATCAGGCTTACTGAAACACTTGAAACTTACTCTTTCAGGAAACAGTTGAAGATGAACGAACATGTCCTGCTTCTAAGATGCCAGAGGTCTTTACAATGATGGCTCACTGTTGTCACGATCTCCTTTTCAAGATCTGTTTTTATATTCTTTATACTGTTTGAGCACATACCGCTCTTTTATAAGATTTATGTATTCTGACATAATCGTCAACAAATCAAACATTTTTTTTTGTTCAAAGTCCCTGATGAAATTATATATAAGTACCCTGAAAATCTTAATTAATCGGAGCACTGACTTACTCTCCAATGATGTACTGTCCAACTTTATTTATTTATTGTATCGTACTTTAGATGAAGGTTTACAGAACAAACTAGTTTCTCATTAAACAGTTAGTACACGTATTGTTTTATGACATTGGTTAACAACCCCACGACATGTCAAAGTGCTCGCTTCTCAACCTTGCGTTCCCTATTACCAGCTCTCTTGTCCCCTTCTGCCTTCTAGTCCTTGCCCCTGGGCTGTTGTGCCCCTTTAGTCTCGTTTTATGGGCCTGGTTAATCTTTGGCTGAAGGGTGAACCTCAGGAGTGACTTCATTACTGAGCTAAAAGTGTGTCCGGGGGCCATACTCTCGGAGTTTCTACAGTCTCTGTCAGGCCAGTAAGTCTGGTCTTTTTTTGTGAGTTAGAATTTTGTCCTACATTTATCTCCAGCTCTATCCAGGACCCTGTATTGTGATCCCTGTCAAAGCAGTCAGTGGTGGTAGCTGGGCACCATCTAGTTGTACTGGACTCAGTCTGGTGGGGGCTGTGGTAGATGTGGTCAATTAGTCCTTCCTGCCCAACTTTAAAGTTGTCTATTAAATCTGCATAGCAATCTGTTAATAGTGTTCTGTGTTGTTTATTTTCAACACTATGTATCACCTTAACATATGCTGGATACTAACATTTTCATTAGTAGGAATAACTAAACTATTATAAAATAAAGGGATTGGCTAAGATGAACTATTAAGTTAATTTGAGCTCTAAAATTCTATTATTCTACACAGGTCAAAAATTCCTCTGCAAGCTGGTTCTTCCCCACCTCCCCACTTTGGAATTTAAGAATAGTAGAAATAGGGAGAAAACTGTTTTGCTAATTCCAGTCTGAAGACACAATTTCTAAGCCCACAAGATTAAATTTATAGAAAACCATGTAGGCATAAAAAAAAACAAAGCCACTAAAGGACAATTTCAAAAGTATAGGTGTCTTAGTTTCCCAGGGGTGCTGTAAGAGAAAAGCACAAGCCTTCAAGAACATAAGTTCGTTTTCTCACAGTTCAGGAGGTTAGAAGTCTGAATTCAGGGTGACAGCTCTAGGGGAAGACCCTTGTCTTAGATTCTGTAACCCCAGTGTTCTCTTCAGTTTCTTGCTTATCTTCACGTGTGGCGTCTATCCCCTCCTGCCTTGTCTTTTCTCAGTGTCTGTGCTGCTCCTTATAACTCAGAAGTGATTAGGTTTAGAACACACCCAACACTCATTGGCATCATTAACATAACAAAGAAAACTCTATTTCCAAACAGGTTTACATCTATGGGTATAGATTCCAACACATATTTTGGGGGGACACAATTCAATCTTTAACATTAGGTAATAGGTCAACTGTAAAAAGACATTTTCAGGACAATTGAGAAAATATGGAATGATTATTAGATGATATTGAAGAATTATTAATTTTGTTAGATGTAATAATTATACTGTGTGTATGTTAGAAAACAATAAACACTCTTCTAGGGATGCATATTCAGTTATTTAGATATCATGATGTCTGTAATTTACTTTTAAAAACTCGGTAAAAAGGATATAAATGATGTAAATATGGAAAAATATTTGTTAATCGGAGGTGATGACTATATGGGCCTGCATTAAACCTTGCTTTCTATTCTTATATGTGTTTACATTTTTGTAATAAAAAGCTTAACAAAGTACAGGTAAAATAAAATTCAAAAGGGCAAAAAAGAGTTGCAAGTGGCTGCTTATTGGATATACAAAATTAGTTTCTACCGCGATGCAGCAGCGTAGAGAGTATTCCAGCCAGGAACATCCCTCACCGCAAGGAGCACACTTTGGATTCCCAGCTGCTGGCTGAGTCAATTCGGATTCATAGCAGCCAAGCGCCAACCATTTGAGCCACTCAGGGACATTGTGTACCACCAGGGACTCCTATGTCCTAGTTGAGGCCCTGCCTGCTTTAATCACTTCATGTCTGGGAGCCTCAGTTTCTTAATCTAGGAAATGAACGGAGCTGCTATACAACAGAGGCCAAAATTCAAACGTCTCCCAGAGCCAAGTCTGGCAGTCCCGGACTTAGGACATACTCGATTTACCACAAACCACACTTGGGACAGTCTGTTTTTTTGGTACATCTTATAGTTAGTAATACGTACTATATACAGTGTTGCATCGCTTGTAATTTGCTGATGTTATCATTCTCAAGGGGCCCAGGTGGCGCAGTGGTTAAAGCACTCTGCTGCTAACCAAAAGGCGGAAGGTTCTAAGCTCCACAGAAGATGTGGCTCTGGGCTTCAGTAAAGATTTGCAGCCTTGGAAACCCTATGGGCCGGTTCTATTCCGTCCTACAGGGTTGTTATGAGTCAGAATCAACTCCAGGGAAATGGGTCTTTTGGTTTATCATTCGCAGATGTTCACTCACAGATGTTCAGTGTTACCATCATAAAGATCCTGATAATAAAAGGCAATAGTAATGAAAACTAAGTATTGGAACCCACTTACAACCGAGTCGTTGGAACGAACTCCTCCCGCCACCCCCCACCCCCGCCCGGGTCCGGCATAGGTGGGGTGAACTGGTGAAATGAGCGTCAGCCTCCCCCCGAGAAGGAGAAAATAAGAAGTTTTATGTGAATTCCAGGTTTTCGAAAGCTAACAAAGGCAAAGAAAAATAAAGATGTAGGCGTGGCGGGGGAGGAACCCACGAAGTCTGCGATTTGAGCTTGGTGTGAGCAATCTGCGGGCAGGTGGGACACCCGCTACCGGGCGGCTGAGCACTGTGAGGAAGGACGGGGGCCAAGGGCCAAGACGGGAACATCCAGCAAGATTCTGGGGAGCGAATTCTGTTCCAGAACACCACTTTACTCCGACCTACGCGAGTTTATCTACACAGCAAACACACAGCAAACACTGCTTGAAAAGAAACCTGGTCATGTATTTTAGTTTGTGTTACTCTTCACCAGCTACCATCACCAGGCAGTCGGCAGCTGCACAGCCCAAGTCCATCTGGTACCCGGTGGTCCCGGGCGCCCCAGGGCAAATTCAGGATCCTCCGGGATGCCGGGGGCGGGGGTGGGGAACGACCTGAGGCACCATTTGATGGAAACTTACGCCTGCGCCTGGCGACCCGCAAACCGCAGGAGCGAGAACTGAACCCCCCACTTCCCTCTGCTCTCGGAAGAAGAAGCGGTCCCTGAGGCTCACGGGAGGCGGCCTCGGCCGGAAGTTCCGCCTGCCGCCACGAGCGCTTCCTGTTTGGTAACTAAGGGCGCGGGACGGTTGCTAGGGCTCTGGTGGTGACTACAGAGGAGCTTTGCCGGTGCGCAGAGTTGACTGAGTGTTGGTCACCCGGCGACAGAGGAGGCGAATATTTCCTCTGCACCCTGTCTGGGGTCCTCTATCCATTTACTATCATGAGTAGCGAATTCTTGGCGGAGTTGCAGTGGGAGGATGGGTTCGCCATCCCGGTGGCGAGCGAAGAGAACAAACTGCTGGAAGATCAGGTGAGAATCCGGAGAAGGAGGCGGGGGAAGAGGAGGGTCTGTTTGGAGGTGTTTTCTAGTTGGCAGGAATACCCCACCCTTTAATTTCTCTCTCTTTGTTCTCTAACCACGTCTCTTGTAGGTCTAACGCTCTCCGCCGGTCATCTTCTCCCCTTCCCCTCCCCGCCTCGTTCGGTCCTTGCTGAGTAATTTAAAAAATATGGAAACAGTAGTTGATTTTCAGGGCTGTAAAGCCTCACTGTTGCTCCTCTCGTTTCTCCAACTCCACTCACTCATTTCTGGCCTCCGGGGCTGGAGAGGAAAGGCTGGTTCCCGCGCCCACTTTTTCCGTCCTTAGAATTAAACGTTCCTTGGAAATAGGCTTCTGAGGTGTGCAAAGCAACAGTAATTTGTGGATGTTTATAAACAACAGAACAAGTTGTGGTGGATGTTTCTTTGTGAGTTTCTGACTATGATGTCTAAAGACAAAGGTGACTTGAGATGTTTTCAAAGGGTAAGTTCTGGTAAGAATGTGAAATGTGCAATTTACCGCTTTTCAAAGTGAGGATTAAGTTGTCACACAATGCTGTAAAATATTTGACGTTGTAAGGAAGTACTTACTTGAATCCAGTTCATTAGTTGTTGGAAAAAAAGGTGAAACCTTTAGCAGACAATCTGAAGTTCCCTCACATGATAATATGCTGTGTGGAAGACAGTCCAAGAACAGATGATGCTTAAACATTACTTTATAGAAGAGAAAGTTTTCTCAGAAAAATGAAAGTGAAAAGCTTTGGACTATCTTTCGTAAAGAATAGAGACACTTTTCAAAAAATTCTGACCTGTTTACTCCTGTCTAATTTAGAATGCTGATTTTTTTTTTTTCTTCAAAGAAGGGCAATATTAGGAATAAAAGATCTAGCACTGAGAACTAGGAATAATAGTAAGAAGTATCCAACGCTGGGTCCAAATGCTACTTACTAGTGCTGAGTCTCTTTCTTCTTCTGTAAAATGGAGATGAGTAAAATTATTACTTCACAGGGTTGTTATAAGGCTCTAAGGAATAAATGTAGGTGAAAATTCCATTTAAACATTAGTTTTTAGTATTATTACCGTTACATCTGCCTCACAGAACTTTATATACATATTACTTAAATTGTTGTTGTTGTTGGTTGCCCTGGAGTTGATGCTGGCTCATGGCAACCCATGTGTGCAGTGTAGAACTTCTTCAGAGGGTTTTCAAGGCTGTGACCTTCTGGAAGCAGATTTCCACGTCTCTCTTCCAGGGCATCTCTGAGTGGTTCCAACTGCCAACCTTTTGGCTAGTAGTTGAGCACTTAACCATTTGTGCCACCTAGTGACTCATTTCGTAGATTAGCTATTTTATTTTTTTAAAAAAATTGCAGAGCAGTAAAAAGAAGAAGAGTGCGGGTCATAATCTTTTTACCTGAATAAATCTGACATTAAAAAAGCAACTGTCTTAAGTTTAGGATGTTCAAACGGAACAGAGAGTATAAAAAAATATGATACTGCCTCACAAAGGTACTCACTGTTGACCGTACAAGCGACTATTATGCATTAGACAAACATTACAGACATCTTGGTATACGTATATCCGGATAAAAAGAGACAAACAGGAATGGAATCCCACTATATATGCTGTTTTTAACATAAAATATTAAATTTAATTTTATTTGTACTTAAGAAAAAGAAAGGAATTGTTTAATTTCACTTAAATGTTACTTGATCTCAAGAGGTATTCACTGCTAAAAAAAATTCCTCTAAGATTAAGAAAAACTAAGAAAAAATGGTTAAATTATTTTGTTTTTAAACTCTGTGCTTTAATTTTAGACAGTATTGATTGACTCCCTGCTCCTAAAGATGAAGAATTTAGCACTCCTACACTTCTTCCCACCTTCTCTTCCCTTATGGAAAAAAAAACCCAAAAAACTATTGCAGTCAATTCTGACTTATAGCGACCTTATAGTAGTTTATTATTTTATTATTTATTATTTTTATGTTATCAAGATTTATTTGCCTTCTATTCAGTGCCCTCAGTTTACCACATGTGTTTAGTCTTAGTTCTAGATTTGAATTGATGTGATGGTCCTCACTACAACCACTTTTATCCTGTTTATCTTTTCTTGAATTTTTCATTTTGATTCATCTTTTGAGTGGTTGGATTTTATCCTCAAATGGTTGTTTTGAGAAGGGCTCATAGTACTTACATCTTACATTGCCAGTCAGGTTCTTTACATTGCCTGCTTTAAGTTTATATTCCTTAAATCATAGTATTAGATCTTCAAGATAGTATTTACCCCCTGGGTATTCAAAATGGTCAACTACCTAGATATAAAACAAGAAACTATAAAGGTCATAGAAGAAGAAAAAACAGGGTCAACGCTAGAGGCCCTAATACATGGCATAAATAGGATACAAACCATAACTAACAATACACAAACACCAGAAGATAAGCTAGATAACTGGGATCTTCTAAAAATTAAACACTTAAATGCTCATCAAAAGACTTCACCAAAGGAGTAAAAAGACAGCCTGCAGACCTGGAAAAAATTTCTGGCTATGACAAATCCGACAAAGGTCTTATCTCTAAAATCTATGGGAAAATCCAGCACATCTACAATAAAAAGACAAATAATCCAATTAAAAAATGGGCAAAGGATATGAACAGACACTTCACCAAAGAAGACATTTAGGCAGCTAACAGACACATGAGGGAAATGTTCATGATCACTAGCCATTAGAGAAATGCAAATCAAAACTACAATGAGATACCATCTCACCCTGACGTTACTGGCACTAATAATAAAAAAAAAACCAGAAAATAACAAATGTTCGAGAAGGTGCGGGGAGCTTGGAACTCTTATGTGCTGCTGGTGGGAACGTAAAATGGTACAACCATTTTGGAAAATGATATGGCACTTCCTTAAAAATCTAGAAATAGAAATACCATAAGATCCAGCAATCCCACTCCTGGTGTATATTCTAGAGAAATAAGAGCCGTCACATGAATAGACATGTGCACACCCATGTTCATTGCAGCATTGTTCACAATAGCAAAAAGATGGAAACAACCTAAGTGCCCATCAACAGATGAATGGATAAACAAACTATGGTACATAAACACAGTAGAATACTGTGCAGCAATAAAGGACAATGATGAATCTTCAAAACATCTCACAACATCACTGAATCTGGAGGGCATTATGCGGAGTGAAATAAGTCAATCACAAAAGTACAAGTACTGTATGAGACCACTATTATAAAAATTCATTAAAAGGTTTACACATAGAAAGAAACCATCTTTGATGATTACTTGGGAGGGGAGGGGTGAAGAGGGAAAAACATAACTAGACAATAGATAAGTGGTCACTTTGGTGAAGGGTAAGACAGTATGCAATACTGAGGAAGTCAGCACACCTGACCAAGGCAAGGTCATGGAAGCTTCATAGACACAACCAGACTCCCTGAGGGACTGAATTACTGGGCTGAGGACTGGGGACTATGGTTTCAGGGGACATCTAGCTCAATTGGCATAGCATACTTTGTAAAGAAAATGTTCCACATCCTACTTTGGGGAGTAGCGTCTGGGGTCTTAAAAGCTTATGAGTGGCCATCTAAGATATAAGGTACTCCACTGGTCCCACCCCATCTGGAGCAAGGGACAATGAAGAAAACAAAAGACACAAGGGAAGGATTAGTCCAAAGGACTAATGGACTACAACTACCACAGCCTCCACCAGACTGAGTCCAGCATAGCTCTATGGTGTCTGGCTACCACCACTGAATGCTCTGATAGGGATCACAATACAGGGTCACAGACAGAGCTGGAGAAAAATGTAGAATAAAATTCTACCTCAAACACACACGAAAAAACCCCAAAAACCCAGACTTACTGGTCTGATAGAGACTGGAGAAACTCTGAGAGTATGGTCCCCAGACCACTTTTAACTCGGTACTGAAGTCACTCCTGAGGTTCACCCTCCAGCTAAAGGTTAGACAAGCCCATAAAACAAGACTTAATGGGCACACCAGCCCAGGGGCAAGGACAAAAAGGAAAGAGAGGTCAGGAAAGCTGGTAATAGGGAACCCAAGGTTGAGAAGGGGAGACTGTTGACTTGTTGGTGTTGGCAACCAGTGCTACAAAATAATATGTGCATTAATTGTTTAATGAGAAACTAATTTGCTTTGTAAACCTTCATGTAAAGTACAATAAAAATAAATAAATCCATTCATCTACAGGCAGCTGATCTTCAACAAAGGGTCAAAGTCCATTCAATGGGGAAGAAACAAATGGTGCTGGCAAACTTGATACTCATATGCATAAAAATGAAGCAGGATCCATATCTCACACCATGCACAGAAACTAGCTCAAAATGGATCAAAGACTTAAAACTAAAATTATAAAGTTCCTGGAAGATAACACAGGCTTAAAACTAGGGGACCTGATTTTCAGGATAAATAGCCTATCAAACAAAACTAAACATTCATGAGTGACTAAAGATAAATCAGATAACTGGGACCTCCTGAAAATTAAATACTTATATTCATCAAAAGATTTTACTAAGAGAGTAAAAAGAGAACCTACAGACTGGGGAAAAAAGTCTTCGGCAACAACATATCCGATAAGAGTCTAATCTCTAAAATATATAGAAAACTTCAACAACTCAAGAACAAAAAGACAATCTAACCAAAAAATGGGCAAAGAACATGAACAGACACTTCACCAAAGAGGACATAACAGGTGGTCAACACATATGTGAAAAGATGCTCATGATCATTAGCCATTAGAGAGACATAAATCAAAACTACAATGAGATACCATCTCATACCTGCAAAAATGGCAATGATAAAAAAAACCCAGAAAACAACAAATGCTGGTGAGGTTGTGGAGGGATTGGAACTCTTATACATTGCTGGTGGGATTGTAAAATATTACAGCTACTATGGAAAACAGTATAGCACTTCCTCAAAAAGCTAGAAATAGAAATACCTTCTTGTCCAGCAATCCCACTCCTAGGTTCATATCCTTGAGATACAAAAGCTGTGACATGAGTAGACATATACATACCTGTGTGCATTGCTGCATTATTCACAATAGCAAAACATGGAAACAACCTAAGTGCACATCAGTGGATGAATGAATTAACAAACTGTGGTAAACACACACAATGGAATGCTATGTAACTATAAAGAATAATTAGGAGTCCACAAAACATCTTTCAACATTGATGAATCTGGAGGAAATTTGCTGAGTGAAATAAGTCAATCACAAAAAGACAAATACTGTATGGTCTCACTGTTATAAAAAATCAAGAGTAGATATATGCACATAAAGCAAAGTTCTTTGATGGTAACCGTGGATGGAAGGGAGAGGAAGGGGAGAGAGGGAATCACTTTCTACTTAGTAGACACTTGATACTTTTGGTGATGGGAAAGACGACCAAATATGGGTGAAGGCAGCACAACTTGACCAAGGTAAATATAGATACCAAGAAGTACACAAGAAAGAGGGCACAATATCAGTAAATGTTAAAACATATACAATTTTGCAACAACGGTAAAAACAACCAAAAAACGTGTGCCATTACATAGGTAGATATAGATGCATATATGTGTATAGAAAGGCACATGTGAGTAAATGCACTTGCATGTATATGTGTAGCTGTAAGCATATGTATATACACATTTGTGTGTATTGCATATATACTCATACAAATAACAAACCACATAGGGTGCACAGTTACTGAGGCTTCCTAGACATACCCAGACAACTCCTGGGATTGGTTTAATGGGTTAGAAGACTTGGGACGATAGTCTTGGGGGACAGTTTAGTCATTTGGCATAACATAGTTCACAAAGATAATTTTCTACATCCTGGATTGGCGAGTAGTGTCTGAGGTCTTAAAAGCTGGCGAGCAGCCATCTAAGATACAACTATTGGTCTCTACTCATATGGAGCAAAAGAGAATGAATGAAATCAAAAGCTCAAAGAAGAAACTAGTCCGTGGGACTAATAACCCACATGAACCACAACCTCTAACCTGAGACCAAAAGAACTAGATGGTGCCCGGCTACCACTACTGACCATTCTGACCAGGGACAAACAGAAAGTCCCAGATAGAATGGGAGAAAAATGTAGAACAAAACTCAAATTCCCAAAAAAGGCCATAACTGCTGGACCGATAAAGACTAGAGGAACTCTTGAGTCTATTGCCCTAAGATACCCTTTGAACTTGGAATTGAAGCTATTTCTGCAG
This sequence comes from Trichechus manatus latirostris, assembly GCF_000243295.1. Classification (NCBI taxonomy): domain Eukaryota; kingdom Metazoa; phylum Chordata; class Mammalia; order Sirenia; family Trichechidae; genus Trichechus; species Trichechus manatus. Next base: position 10,167,260 of record NW_004444028.1, read on the forward strand.
GCTGCTTTTCAGCCACATAATAGATTAGCTTGTAAAATAAACAGTATCACCCATGAGACATGTGCTCCCTTAAACAATTAACTATATGAGACCAAAAGTCAACATTTACCCAAAAGCAAAGCTGAGAAGGCGAAGAAGGGAAGGGAAAGTAGATCAATGGAGACAACAAACAGAATGGAAATACCGAGAATGCTGACACATTGTAAACATTGTAGCTAATGGCATGGGACAACTTGCAGAAAAATGGTTAAAGGGAGACCTAATTTATTGTGTGAGCTTTCACCTAAAACACAATGAAATATTATTTTAAAAAGGGGTGAATCATGAACTAGACCAAAATGAAAGCCTTAATCCATTAAAACTGAAAGATAGAAATTTTTATAGGTCACATTCTCTGATCATAAGGTAATCAAATTTAACATAAATAATAAAAGTATGATCCTGCATCTTAAAAACATACAGATGTTTCTCAGAAGTATATTCCCAAATAGCCCTTAAATCAAAGAGAAATGAAAAAGGAATATTACCTTTTAGAATACAATGAAAGGAAAATTCTATATACCCAGATCCATGAAAAATAGCAAAAATGTCACTCACAGAAAACATAATCTTGTCCGGTTGCTATGGAGTCAGTTCTGACTCATAGCGACCCCATGTGACAGAGTAGAACTGCTGCGTAGGGTTTCCTAAGTTGTAACCTTCACGGGAGCAGACTGCTACATCTTCTGCGGAGTGGCTGGTGGATCTGAACTGCAGACCTTTTGGTTATCAGCCAGTGTTGTAACGCACTGTGCCGCATGGACCCTAATAAATTTTTGAAAAAAGAACAAAGTAAACAAAAGAATCAATAAAAAGAAAAACTAAAATTAATCAAATAAAGATCAAAAAAATATAAGACTAGTAAATTTAGTAGAATATAGGACATAATACATGAGTAAATTAGTATCAATTTTCTTTCTTTCTTAGATAAAACTTCATTGTTTGTGTTGTGCATCCCCAGGGGTGTACCCCCAACTTTGGGGACCACAGCTCAAGGCTGTACGGAAGCAGTACTGGGCAATCTTTCATTCTGTTGTCATGGGGTCCCCATGAGGCTAAGCCAACTCCATGGCAACTAACAACAATGTTATATTGTTTTAAGGGCTGACATTTTCTAATGGTCCTGAGAATCTATCTTGTAATGTCCTAAAGCTTTGTTTGTTTTATAATGATACTGTTTTGTTTCTGCTTGGTTCAAATTCAAAGGGAAACAAAATGCATCAAGAAACAGCGTCTGCTCTTGTGGGAATATAAAATGGTGCAGCTGCTGTGGAAAACAGTTTGGCCGTTCCTCAAAAAATTAAAAATAGAACTACCGTATGACCCTGCAATTCTACTCCTAGGTGTATACCAAGAAGAATCAAAAGCAGAGACTCAAACAGATACTTTTACACAAGTGTTCATTGCAGTGTTGTTCACAGTAGCCAGAAGGTGGGAACAACCAAAGTGTACATGGGCGGATGAATGGATAAACAGTGTGGTTTATCCATACAGTGGAATATTATTTAGCCGTAAGGAGAAGCGACGTTCTGATGCGTGCTGCAACATGGATGGACCTTGAAAATATTATGATAAGTGAAATAAGCCAGACACAAGGGGACAGATATTATGATTCCACTTAGATGAAGTATCTAGACTGGGCAAAGGTACAGAGCTAAGAGTCTGTTAGTAATCCCCAGGAACTGGGAGGAGGGGTTGGCAGGAAGGGCTGCTGAGTCTTTGCTTGGAGTGATGAAACCCTGCTGGACATAGACAGTGGTGACAGTTTCACAGTGTAGTGAGTCTTAAGTACTGCCACCGAATTGTGCACTTAAAAATAGCTAAAACAGCAAAATTTTTGTTGTATATATTTTACCACAGAAAAAAGAAAGAAAACAAGTTCTAAGCTCATGAGAGGTGGTTGCTCTGTTTTGTTAGGCTTAGCCTAAATCTATGGATTTTTTTTTTTTTTTTTTTTAATAGTGATTCAGGGAGGAGAAATCAGGCCTGGTGTCCAGCTGCTATTCAGATTTTCCTTCATGTTCTATGTTTCTGTTACATCTTATTGCTGTGCTCTTGTTTGCCTGCCTTAGAGATTTTATGGTTTAATCACGGAGTAGAATCTCATTTTTTCCCTCTAAGAACACAGTACTGCTGTATGAAAAATGCATTCTAGCAGTGGACCCTGCCTGCTACCGCTGCCAGTTGGAGAGAGAGGTCTATTCTGTGCAACAGGATGCCGACTTGCCACAGTAATTTCTGAACTGCAACAGTTTTATAATATTTAAAAGATAAGTAGATTTTAGAGGTTTAAATGGACATTTAAAGAAGCAAAGTAAATGAACATTTAATTTTCTCTTGATTTGAAGTCCTTCAGCATGGCAAAACTTGGTAGGGCTTTGGTTGATCATAGCGTTTCTTACTTGCAGTTGTCAAAGCTTCAGAATGAAAGGTCAGACTTGCAAGATGAGCTACGTGACTATGAAGAGCGAATCAACACTATGACCGCTCACTTTAAAAATGTTAATCAAGAGTTTGCCTTTACCCAGGTACAGTGATGTTGAAACGTGTTGATTGTATCGTATATAGTCACTGAACATTTCAGAGTACCTTTACATCTGTGAGTCTGTTGTAGGTAAACTAGGAGACACCAGCGTAACTAAACTATTGTGAGCATAACCTTGAACCTTGAAGTAGGCGGAAAAAAAGGCTTTGAGGAACTAGCTACTGCCGCCAAGTCCAAACAAATTAATTAATATAAAAGGAAAAATCACCGTTCAAACAATCTGGCGTATTAGGAAGCAGATTATGTGAGAAGGAAATGATGGCAGTGAGAAATGACAGCTGGAGGCAGAAACACTCCTGATATAAGCATCATAAATTTGTCTGCCTTTTAATTTCTCAGTGCCACCCACTGGGGCCATTTTGAATGGAGGCAGATCGTCCACACACTTCAGTAGCTTCCTGGGGTACATGGTATTTTAGCATGGTTCAAGAACTGACACTTATAATGATAATCCTGGGATGATAATAAGTTAAATTGTATTTAGGAGGCTTTATCTAAGATAAGGGGAAAGTTAATGCATTTCAGAAATATTTTTAACAGAAATAATAAAAACGAAGACTTGGAGTGATTACTGTATTTTTATGCAAAAATGTGTGCCTTCTACGTTTGTCAACCGCTCCCTCCCCCTCTCGAGGTATCTTCATAAGCACCGCCAAACCTTTTTTTTTACATGTTACTGTGAAAAAAAGTTAGCATAGTGTGCTTACGAAAATACCTCCCGGTGGGGAGGGAACAGTTGACAAACATAGAAGGTGCACGCTATTTGTGTAAAAATGCAGTAAGTAGTCTTCTGTTTTATGGACAATCTCTTCATGTGTAGGACCTTGCTCCCTGAGGATGCCCAGCAAACCACAAAGCTTGGCAAATCAGCAATGGAGAATTTACTCAACTTCCATCTTAAACTTTTTTTTCTTTTTTTTTTTTTTGAGCATTTACCTTTCTGAGAAAAAGTAATTCTTAAAAATGAACAAAGTCATGTTTTTATACCAATTTATAGTCATTTACATAAGTAACTATTTCCATGGTTTGCATGTCTTAGTAGAAACTTGAAAATATAGAACTTCTAAAAACAGTACTCAGCATTCTAGAATCCTGATTTGATTGAGTAATTGTTCAACTTTTTGGAACAATGTCTTTTCTTCAGTTTATTAAACCACTGAATTGAAAATTTGGGACACAGAAGCTGTATGTTTATCTCATTACAGTCAAACCTGATTAAACAGCATAATACAGACAAAAGGCAAACCTACAATATTCATAGCTTTAATACTGTAAAATCAATACTGCGAGTGGTAACTCTGCAGGACTACAAGGTCGTTAGTCAACAGATGCTAATCACGTGATTATATATTAATATATTGGAGGAAATACAACCGTCAGTGTTTAAATAATTCTTTAAAAAATATCTCTGTTAATTGGAATATGTGATTAACTCATATAATCATCCCATTTCCCAGTTATTTTTAATCAATGTAAGAAGATTTAGATACGTAATGAGTTACAGTTTCTAAGTCTCACTCTGTGAGCTTTGGTTTTCTTTAGTTTCCCTAGAACAACATAATCTCTGAAAACTGTCGAGAGTGACAGTCTGCCCTGGTCTAGTCCGTGGACTGCCTTTCTTACAAATGACCGCACTGCAGCCACAAGTCTAACGTGGTATAGGTTTGAGAGTAGTGGGATTAATAATACTTAATCTAAGAATTTTGTCAGGATTTATTGTTTGTCTAAGGGATTGTTGTAAATGTTTTATAATGTTAAAAATTTAAAAGTCTTCCCATCCTGTGTGTTTATTCTGCAGTCGCTTTGCAAGGCTAGGGAGCGTGAGATCGACAGCGAAAAGCATTTCAAGGCCGTTGCTGAAAGGGAGCTGGGACGAGTGAAGGGCGAGATCCGCCGGCTGGAAGGCGAGATGGCTTCCATACAGGCGAAGAGAAGCGAGAAGGAAGTACGTGTCGGAATGTCGCTTAGAATCTTGTACTACAACTCCCTCGCCAAGCAAGCATTGATTTCTTTTTTTTATGTACAGGAAAGGTATTCATTAGTTCCCTGGCATTTACTTACATTGTTTTATGGGACAAGGAAAGGCAAAAGGAACTGTGATTTGAATGACACGGTAATAGAATGTTACATTTATTTGCCATTATTCATTCACCAACTACTTGTGGAGCCTTACTCTGTACAAAGCACCATGCTGGCCACCTGTCATGAAATAACCGCTACATTTGTAAAAGCCACATTTAAAAATTCACTTTTTGCTTTGAATTTTATTTTCATTTAAAAATTTTACCTTTCATATTGTTTTATCCGCTTTGTAACAGTAATATTAACTAAAACCAGTTGCTGTTGAATAATCGACTCGACGGCAATGGGTTTTCGGTTTTGGTTAACTGTTACGTTTACTTCAATTAGAGATGCTTCCAAAATTCCTATATAAGAAGGCCTTAGGGGCAGCGATTTGATTGGACATGAGGCTGAAGAGGACTTGTCTTGGGCTTCAGGTAGCATATCAAGCACATTCTTTTTACTAAAATTGCATATATATTTGAGGTGGCTTTAGGGGCGTGAATGATGAGATTGTTGCGGGGAGCTACTCTAAAACCCTTTTAAAGCTACCTTTGGCTCAACTACTGTTTTCAACTTTGTTTCACCATCTTCCACCTGGTTTACTGCTAAAGAATTAAAACACAAATAAGATAGTTATATAAATAAATATGGTGTATTATAAACAGCTGGAAGGCAGGGACTAGATCTCTTCTATTTAACATGTTCTATATATAATGGGGAAACACTGGTGGTGTAGGGGTTAAGAGCGACAGCTGCTAACCAAAATATCAGCAGTTCAGATCTACCAGGCGATCCTTGGAAACCCTATGGGGCAGTTCTGCTCTGTCCTGTAGGGTCACTATGAGTCGGAACTGACGTGATGACAATGGGTTTGTTTTTCTATTTTTATATACGATGGAGCCTTGGTGGCACAGTGGTTAAGAGCTTGGCCGCTAACCGAAAGGTTGCTGCCGGTTTGAACCCCCCAGCTGCTCCGCATGTGGCAGCCTGCTTCCATAAAGATTTACAGCCTCGGAAAGCCTATGGGACAGTTCTAATCTATCTTACAGGGTTGCTATCAGTCGGCATCGACTTGGTGGCAGTGGGTTTGGTTTTTGGTAGTATATAATACCATGTTTTATTTTAGTTTGTATGTTGTTGTTAGGTGCTGTCGAGTCACTTCCGACTCATAGCAACCTTCTAGGATAGTAGAACTGCCCACAGGGTTTCCAAGGAGCAGCTGGTAGATTTGAACTGCCAACCTTTTAGTTAGCAGCTGAGCTGTGAACCACTATGCCACCAGGGCTCCATTCAGTTTGTGTAGTCATAGTAAATAAAGTTTGGTAATCTCTCTTTTTCTTTGGAAATTAGAACAGCATATTTAAAGCTACTCAAAAATTGGATGGTTTGAAGTGTCAGATGAACTGGGACCAGCAAGCACTGGAGGCCTGGTTGGAAGAATCAGCTCATAAAGACAGTGATGCCCTCACTCTTCAGAAGTACGCACAGCGAGATGATGATAAAATCAGGGTGAGGGATTCTAAATTGTGACTGTTAGGCTTTCTCTGGATCTCTCATATGTCAGCCCTTCTTCCTAAACTTGTACTTAGAATCTTTAAAACAGTAGTTCTTAAACTTTTTTGGGTCAGGAACTCCTCTGAGAATCTAATAAAGCTGAGAATTCTTTGTTAGAAAAATGACTGTATTCCATTACCCATAAATTTGTTCAGACAGTTTTACAGATCCTCTGAAGTCCTTTGACCATTTAGGGATCCATGGACCCTACGTTAAGAATCCTGACTTAGGGGGGTCCTTGAAAGCATTTCAGAAAAGAAAGGTTTGTACTAGAACTGTTTATAAATATTTTAGCTATTTTTGTCCGAAAATATTTTGAATGTTATATGTCATTTTTGCTGATTTGAGACTGTAATATTATTTGTTATTTGCTATATTTTCATGACCATCACTTAAAATCTACTTATAATTAAATCTGGTGATGTTATCAAAATTAGTGTTGTGAAGCATACCATTTTCTAGTAGATTTTATAGCAAATGTATTATTTTAAAAGCGGAGCAGAGCAGTAGTTAAGTGCTCGGCTGCTAACCCAAAAGGTTGTTGATTCGAATCCACAGCTGCTCTGTGGGAGAAAGATGTGGCAGTCTGCTCCTGTTAAGATTCACAGCCTTGGTAACCCTGTGGGGCAGTGGTACTCCGTCCTGTAGGGTTGCTGTAAGTCGCAATCGACTTGATGGTAGTGGGTTTGGTTTTTGGTTTTTATATTATTTAAATGACAAATTATAGTTTAATGTTTTTGTAATTTACTTTAAAAACTATCATTTATTTGAAAAACAATTGGGTTTCCGTGGTAGCTATATACAATCACATTAGCCCTTTGGGCAAAAGATAAGGAAAATATACGTATTTTTATAGTTGTCTTATATACCAAATAAATGTTGTATAATAATGTAATAATAATATAATACTTCATGTTAGACATGGTCTCTAACAGCTTTTAAGTGCATGGTAAATATTTGTGTGTGTAACTGCTCCTAGGCACTGACCCTACAGTTAGAAAGACTGACTTCGGAATGTAACCAGAAAAGAAAGGCACTGGACGGTGAACTTACAGAAACTCTAAGTGCACAGGTGGGTTTAATGAAGACTTTTGTTTCTTAATGTTCAAGATGATGTTGGCCAATGCACTTAAATAGACAGAAATCTTATTTGCTCTCTGTTTGACAGTTAGAATTGGATAAAGCAGCGCAAGACTTTCGTAAGATACATAATGAGAGACAAGAACTCATTAAACAGTGGGAGAACACAATACAGCAGATGCAGAGGAGGGACCGAGACATAGACAGCTGTGCCATGGTAAGCTGGTGGGTTAGTCCTTGCCCTGTTCAGCCGGGTTTAACTCATTCAGTGTGAATCACGTTGTTGTTTGAAAATCACCTTGGTGGGTTTCAGGATTTTTGGTAAATGTTTTTCAGAGTTGACTCTATTTAGAAATGTGATTTTTTGAAGATTATGTACTTAGTATTATAGTGCCTGAAGATGAGATCCTGCCATCTCTGAATCGGAGAACAAGAGAAAACCACCAAATGTTATTGCAGCAAAACCAATGTCCTGACGTACAACTGGTTGTCCAGGGTGCCTTGGATTTAACCCGTGTGCTAGCTGGTAGTGAGTTACAGGTGCAGGGCAGCCACGAAACAGTGAGGGAGAAACTGAAAACAACCCTGTGCTGTTGTTAGCTCCCCCGACTTGTGGCCTCAGTCAAGTTTCACTTTTGAAGCTGGGGCGCCAACAGTGAGGTCGACACTCAGCAGAGGAGGAATGGAGCGTCGGTAACACCCACCTGGAGCCCACGTGGGGCAGCGGTTAAATGCTCGACTGCTAAGGTCCATCGTTTGAACCCAACAGCTGCTTCTGTAAAGATTTACAGCCTTGGAAACCCTATGAGATAGTTCTTCACTGTCCTGTAGGGTCACCATGAGTTGGAATCTACTCGACAGCAACAAGTTTAACACAGACCCAGTGTTATCTCCTCTTACTTTCGGGGGTAATTTAGAACTCTTTCAGGAAAACATTAAAGGATGAAATACTAGTTTTCTGGGGAGTAAAAGTGGGAAGATTAATGGGAGTTTAGAAGGAGAAGGAATTGAAGAGGACAGAAGGCAGGTGAGATGTGTTAAAAATTCCATTCTGAATCTACTCCACGGAAAGGCCAAAACTCAGGTCACTGGGGGTTTGGAACTCTGATATCTGGATGCGGTTTACTTGTGACTCTTGATTTTCTGTAAGTAACCAACATTTAACAACAAAATGAGCTGTGGCTCCTAGGAGAGAAAGGGGGAACCAGTCTTAACTATGAGATCGTCTTGATTTTAATTCTGACATTAGGGTCTCTTTCTTGACTTCCTCTTGCTTTCAGAAATCAGGCATTGCCTGCCTGCTGTTTGTACATCAAATGTGCCAGATCAAAAATTGCAGATCCACAATCAGTATCAAGTGGGCATTCTCACATGGCCCCATGGCTAAATTGACTCTACCTGCTGATTTGGCAGAATCCACAACTAGCCTGCTTTCATTCAGCAAACCAAACCAATTACTGTCTGATCATTTCCGACTCATGGTGACCCCAGGTGTGTCAGAATAGAATTGTGCTCCATAAGGATTCCAGTGGCTGCTTTTTTTGAAAGTAAATCACCAGGTCTTTCTTCCAAGGCACCTGTGGCTGGACTCAAACTTTCAGTTAGCAGGAAGCACATTAACCATTTGCATCACCCAGGGACTCCACTCACATTCACAGTGGTTCGTTACTTACAGCTTGAGATCTCCAGGCTGGCTGTGTTGTCAGAGACCAGGGAGCGTGCTCAGAGGTGGTTCCATTTAGGCAGTGGTATACTTCCAACCAGCACTCTGAAAACAAACAGAAACCTGATTTGTAGCGTTTCTGATTTCTGTGGTGTAACTACTTTTATTACGGCTGCCTTTGAGCTCCAACATGATCCACTGACTACAGAGTCTAGAAGAGATGTGCAAATTGGCCCTAGTGAGCTGGGGAGGGCCGATTCCGGCACACCACGAGGGGATCTAGACTGAGACTGGACCCTTATGACCGTCTTCCTCAGAAACAATTCCTGCCTTTTCAGTGCCTTCTTTGGCTGGGGTCTTCTGGTCGTATGTCCTAAAATTGGCTTTTTAAAAGAGAGTTTTACAATATTTAGAAAAGGAAAAGGATTTTTCTACTATGGTTTTATTTTAGTGTAGAAATTTTGGGATATTACTTATAAGCTATCACCTATGTGAAAACTGTGAATAGCACTGTTAACAAATATGAATGTTAAACAATACCAATTATAATAGCCCCTAAAAAGATGCTTAGGAATGAATCTAACCAGGGACATAAAAGACCTATACAAAGAAAACTACGAAACCCTATTGCAGAAAACCAAAAGAGACCTACATAAATGGAAAAACATACCACATTCTGGATAGGAAGACTCAACATTGTGAAAATGTCAATTCTACCCAAAATGATCTACAGATATAATGTAATCTCGATCCAAATACCAACAACATTCTTTAACGAGATGGAAACACTAATCACCAACTTTATATCGAAAGGAAAGAGACCCCAGATAAGCAAAGGTTTATTGAAGAAAAAGAACAAAGTAGGAGGCCTCACATACCTGATCTCAGAACCTACTGTACAGCCATGGTTGTCAAAACAGCCTGGTACTGGTACAATGACAGACACATAGACCAATGGAACAGAATTGAGAACCCAGATGTAAACCCATCCACCTATGGTCAGCTGATCTTTAACAAAGGACCAAAGTCCATTAAATGCAGGAAAATACAGTCTTTTTAACTGTATTTTTTTTAACTGTAGTGCTAGCAAAACTGGATGTCCAGCTGTAAAAAATGAAACAGGACCCATACCTCACACAATACACAAAAACTAACTCAAAATGGATCAAGAACTAAATATAAAACCTAAAACAATAAAGATCGTGGATGAAAAAATAGGGACAGTGCTTGGGGGCCAAACACATGGCATAAATACAATACAAACCATAACTAACAAGACACAAACAGCTGAAGATAAACTAGATAACTGGGTGCTCCTAAAAACTAAACACTTAATGCTCATCAAAAGGCTTCACCAAGAGGGTGAAAAGAGAATCTACAGACTGGAAAAAAAATTGTGGCCACGGCATATCTGACAAGGGTCTAATCTCTAAAATCTATAAAATGCTTCAACATCTCAACAACAAAAAGGCAAATAATCCAATTAAAAAATGGGCAAAGGATATGAACAAACACTTCACCAAAGAAGACATCCAGGTGGCTAACAGACACATGAGGAAGTGCTCACGATCATCAGCCATTAGAAAAATGCAAATCAAAACTACAGTGAGATACCATCTCACCTCAACACTACTGGCACTAATTAAAAAAAGAGAATAGCAAATGTTGGAGAGGCTGCAGGGAGATTGGAACTCTTAAACATTGTTAGTGGGAAAGTAAAATGGTGCAACCACTTTGGAAAACAGTATGGCACCTCAAAAAGCTAGAAATAGAAATACCATAAGATCCAGCAATCCCACTCCTGGTAATATATCCTAAAGAAATAAGAGCCATCACACAAATAGACATATGCACACCCACTGCAGCATTAGTCACAATGGCAAAAAATTGGAAACAACCTAAGCGCCCATCAACAGATGAATGGATAAACAAATTATGGTACTTAGGCAATGGAATACTGTGCAACAATAAAGAAGATTGATGAATCCGCAAAAACATCTCACAACATGGATGAATCTGGAGGACATTATGCTGAGTGAAATAAGTCAATCATAAAAGGACAAATATTGTATGAGACCACTATTATAAAAACTCAGGAAAAGGTTTACACACAGAAGAAAATAATCTTTGAGAAAATGATCTTTGATGGTTACAAGAGAGGGAAGGGGTGGGGAGGAGGTAATCACTAACTAGATAGTAGACTAGTGTTAACTTTGGTGAAGGGAGGATAACATACAATATAGGGGAAGGCAGCACAAGTTGACCAAGACAAAGTCATGGAAGCCTCCTAGATACATCCAAACACCTTGAGGGACCAAGTTACTGGGGCTGAGTGCTGGGACCATAGTCTTGGGGGACATCTAGGTCAATTGTCATAACATAGTTCATTAAGAAAATGTCTTACATCCTACTTTGATGAGTAGCATCTGGAGTCTTAAAAGCTTGCGAATGGCCATCTAAGATACATCTATTGGTCCCATCCATCCAGAGCAAAGAAGAATGAAGAAAACCAAAGACACAAGGAAATTATTAGTCCAAAGGACTAATGGAGCACATGAAACACAGCCTCCACCACCTTGAGCTCAGAAGAACTAGATGGTGCCCGGCCACCACCACCAACTGCTGACAGGGATCACAGTAGTTTTCTGGACAGAGTGGGAGAAAATGTAGAACAAAATTCAAATTAAAAGAAGACCAGACTTACTGGTCTGACAGAAACTGGAGGAACCCCCAAGACTATGGCCCCCAGCTACCGTGCTAACTCAGAACTGAAGTCACTCCCGAAGTCCACCTTTCAGCCAAAGATTAGACAGGCCTATAAAACAAACAATAACACGTGAGGAATGCGCTTCTTAGTTCAGTCAAGTAGCCAAGACCAAATTGGCAAAACCTGCCCAAAAGCAAAGATGAGAAGGTAGAAAGGGAACAGGAAAACTGGACAAATGGACACAAGGAGCCCTGGGTGGAAAGGGAGAGAGTGCTGACACATTGTGGGGATTGCAACCAATGTCACAACACAATTTGTATACAAATTTTTGAATGAGGAACTAATTTACACTGTGAATTTAACACTTAAAGCACAATAACAAATGAATATTGAAGTAGATATTAAAGCATCTGATTAAGTGGGAGAAAAATCAATATAAGGTAGGAAAGTCTAGAATGATCATCTGAAATATGTAGATTTAGAAGGTTTTGACTTGTTTTTTGGTTGAATGAACACAGTAAATCTACAGAATGCTGCAGTTATTGAATGTTACATAATTTTTATAGAGAATGAATGGGAATACTGGATTAAACAAATTAAAAGATTTGTTTAAAGCAGAGTACCTCAGATACATATTCATGTAATATGGTAAGATGCACAGTATTACCTCAGCATTTCTAACATTCAGTGATCTCAGAATACACGCCTCCTCCTTCCCTACACACTCTCCTGGATTTGTTTAAAGCAGAGTACCTCAGATACATATTCATGTAATATGCTAAGATGCACAGTATTACCTCAGCATTTCTAACATTCAGTGGTCTCAGAATACACGCCTCCTCCTTCCCTACACAATCTCCTGGATTTGTTTAAAGCAGAGTACCTCAAATACATATTCATTTAATATGCTAAGATGCACAGTATTACCTCAGCATTTCTAACATTCAGTGATCTCAGAATGCACGCCTCCTCCTTCCCTACACAATCTCCTGAATTTGTTTAAAGCAGAGTACCTCAGATACAGACTCATTTAATATACTAAGATGCACAGTATTACCTCAGCATTCCTAACATTCAGTGATCTCAGAATACATGCCTCCTCCTTCCCTACCCAATCTCCTGGATTTGTTTAAAGCAGAGTACCTCAGATACATATTTATTTAATATGCTAAGATGCACAGTATTATCTCACTCAGCATTCCTAACATTCAGTGATCTCCGAATACACACCTCCTCCTTCCCTACACACTCCTGGATTTGTTTAAAGCAAAGTACCTCAGATACATATTCATTTAATATGCTAAGATGCACAGTATTACCTCACTCAGCATTCCTAACATTCAGTGATCTCAGAATGCACGCCTCCTCCTTCCCTACCCAATCTCCTGGATTTGTTTAAAGCAGAGTACCTCAGATACATATTCATGTAATATGCTAAGATGTACAGTATTACCTCAGCATTTCCAACATTCAGTGATCTCAGAATGCACGCCTCCTCCTTCCCTACACAATCTCCTGGATTTGTTGTTTGGTGGGGCTCCAGTTTGGAAAACTTGAAATAAATATATTTCAGGGTAATGTTTCTTTCTTCCTCCAATTCATCCATCCCATTGCCCTCTGAATCACTTGTAAAAACCACATCTGATCTTTTTATTCTTCAGCGTAAATATCTCGTTTGTTCCACGTTGCATAAAAGTTGACCCTCTTTACACATGGCATTTGAATTTCTTCACAGTTTGGCCCTAACCTCTACCTTTCCAGGTTCATCCTTTTTATTTGTACCTCACCCCTTCTTAATCTATCCCCTCCCCAACCAAGCTCTTCCATCTGACACTTTAACCACATTAGACTGTGGATCTCCACTCATTTTTGTAGGTCTGACTCAAATGATGCCTCTTGGGTAGTCCCTTCTGATAACTCCTCTTGGGTAGAATTCATCATCTCTGTGTTCCCAGAGGACTTTGTCCACATCTCAATTACTGTACATGGTGTGTGTTATTTATCTTCATATACCCAACACTAGTAATAGGGAACTGCCAGAAATTCAGGCCGGATTCAGAAGAGGATGTGGAACCAGGGATATTATCATTGCTGATGTCAGATGGATCTTGGCTGAAAGCAGGGAATACCAGAAACATGTTTACCTGTGTTTTATTGACTATGCAAAGGGATTCGATTGTGTGGATCATAACAAATTATGGATAACATTGTGAAGAACGGGAATTCCAAAATACTTAATTGTGCCCATGAGGAACCTGTACATAGATCAAGAGGCAGTTAACAAGGGATACTGCGTGGTTTAAAGTCAGGAAAGGTGTGCGTT
>NW_004444028.1:10181586-10195521 GCF_000243295.1 Trichechus manatus latirostris
CAAAAGACACATTGCATTGGGCAAATCTGCTGCAAAAGACCTCTTTGAAGTGTTGAAAAGCAAAGATGTCACCTTGAAGACTAAGGTGCGCCTGACCCAAGCCATGGTGTTTTCAATCGCATCATATGCATGTGAAAGCTGGACGATGAATAAGGAAGACCGAAGAAGGATGACACCTTTGAACTGTGGTGTTGGCGAAGAATATTGAGTATACCGTGGACCGCCAAAAGAACGAACAAATCTGTCTTGGAAGAAGTACAACCAGGATGCTCTTTAGAAGGAAGGATGGCGAGACGATGTCTCACATACTTTGGACATGTCATCAGAAGCGATCAGTCCCTGGAGAAGGACATCATGTTTGGTGCAGTACAGGGTCAGTGCAAAAAAGGAGGACCCTTAACGAGATGGATTGACACAGTGGCTGCAACAGTGGGCTCAAGCATAACAATTGTGAGGATGGCGCAGGATCGGGCAGTGTTTTGTTCTGTTGTACAGAGACAGGGCCGCTATGAGTCGGGACCGTCTCGACGACACCTAACAACAACAGCAGTGGGCCTGAGTGAATGTGCTCCTGTTGAAGCCAGTAATTATAATGTTATTTTCAAAAGATGAAAAAAAAAATCCTGTGAAATATTTGGAAAATCTCATTGAAAGCCAGTGTGAAAAATGTTCAACACTGTTATATATTTTTTCTAAGTCACCCTTCCTTTATTTTTCTCATATCGTCAGCAAAGTTCTATATAGGTGAAAGAATATAGAGACCTTTAAAAATATGATATTAAAAAAAATGTAAAGATATTGGTGTGTAGCATATTAATATTTTATTTTTATTCATGTAAAATAGTATCTCTTATAATAATAGAAAAATAAAAACTAAATTCTGTTTAGTTTCAGCTTTATTTGTCATATTAAACATATATTTAATTGAACATATTTTTTTAATCCCAGGAATTATCAAGGATAAAGCAGGAAACAAGAGAAAAAGAAAATTTGGTTAAGGAAAAGATCAAGTTTTTGGAGAATGAGATTGGGAATAACACAGAGTATGAGAAAAGAATTTCTGCTGCTGATCGTAAAGTGTTAAAATGTAAAACAGAACATCAATGCCATGAAGCTAATAGAACTCAGCTGAAGGATGAGGTATGTCAACTAAAAAGAGTGATTCGTGTGTTCATGACAAATTAGTATGAAAACAAACATAGAGTCTATCCTTTGATTAAGGAACTGCGTTCTAGTTCTTTTTGTTATGTCCCTTCGTGTTTTGGAAGTCTTAGGATATTCAGATTGAGCTCCTCAACAGTGAAGGTGCCAGGGGGTACCGTTTACATCACAGGTGTGTGAAGGACTCCTCTGGAGTGCACTGCCTGACCTAACCGCCGCGCACACAGTCCCGTGAGGAGCCCCAGGCCACAGACTCTCCAAGGGTCTAAGTGGTGAATTCTAATGACAAGATAAGAGGCAAATGTAAAGATGAATATCGATACAATATTATCAGAGATAACTTGGAAGTGTCTTTTCAGTGCTACATTCGTATGTATGGTTTTAACTTTCAAATTCTAGGTGGAGCTACTTGCTTCAGTTCAGTTTCTCTCCTTATTAAGGAATAATATTTCAGGCTGGTAGTAGGACAATGTAGGGATGAAATACCTTGAAGCAGAGTAAGAGAAAACAAAACTTCTCTTGCCTTGTTCTTTTCTTCTTTTGCAGGATACATCCAACTAGATTATTCCATAGGGAGAATAAGAGATCCCCTTAATTAGTGTTAAGGGGGTCTTTATGCAATTTGTGCTTTAAGGTCATATTATCTAAAGGTACCACTGTTTAGATGGGAAGTTGGAATGTTGTAGAGCATTTAATTCTATAAGGTCTTACACTTTATCTCTGATAGAGAAGGAAATAATTTTTTTTCTGTCTAAAGAGAATAATTACACAAGATCCTAAAAAGAAGTGAATTTCTTGCCTAAATTACCTGTCACCACTGATAGCTCATTCTTAAAATTTTTGAAGTTTAAACCAAATGCAGAAAAGATTGTAGAGCTTTTCATTTGTTCGTTCATATTTTATTACTTGAGTTATAATTCAGAAACTATAATTCACTGTTTTAAGGTGTACAATCCAATGGTTTTTATTGTACTCACAGAGTTGTGAAACTGTGATCACTATCTAATCTTGGAACATTTTCTGTCACCCCAAAAAGAAACCCCATACCTATTAACAGTCACTTCCCATTTCTTCCTCCTGCCAGCTTCTGGCAACTACTAATCTCTGTATTTGCCTGTTTTGGACGTTTCATATAAATGAAATCATATGATATGTGGCCTTTTGTATCTGGCTTTTCATACATTTCATAGCATATATCAGTACTTCTTTTTTATGTGGAATAATATTCTGTTGTATGTATATACCATGTTTTGTTTATCCATTCATCTATTGATAGACATTTGGGTTGTTTCCACTTTTTGGCTATTATGAATAATGTCGTATGAACATTCTTGTACAAGTTTTGGTGTGGAAGGAATTAATGATTTTCTAAATTTTTAAATTTTACAACTCTAGGATGTTACAGCCTCATTCTTATGCTGGGATAGTTAACCCTACTTCTCTTTAATAGTTTGCAAATGTTCTTAATGGAGGAGGAAATTCAGGTCGTGGGTTTTCTGTTTTAACAATTTAGCAGTAAAATGTGTGTCATTAGTTAGGAGGATGATGTATTAGAGTCTCTTGAGATTTGCTCAAATCCAATTAGACTTCTTACTGTTTTGTGAGCACTTTATACATTAATTTATCTTGAATCTTGGGATATGTTCTTACTCAGCAGGCCTAGTGGAATCGGCTATTTCTGCCAAATTTCCAGTTATACACAGCAAGTCATTTAAAAAATTACGTATCAGTTCAATGAGAACAACTTAATATATGCTCATTATTTACTGTATTTATGGGTGCAGTGTAGGTTGTTAGAACTTATTCAAAGTGGACAGAGTAGAACTTCTCAAAAATGAAATTATAAGATATAGAGTAAATACATAATTTCTGTCTGTTAACTAATAAATAGCTGGATTCTTTAAAAGCCACTGTGAATAGATGTTCCAGTGATTTAGAAGCTTTGAGGAAAAATATTTCCAAAGTAAAGAAGGACCTTACTGAAGAAACCGAAAGGTAAGAAAAAGATATTTAGATATGTTTATAGTTTTTTACTGCTTTTAGAACAATTATTAAATATTTAAGGTTTTTTTATCCTTTTTTTTTGTTAAATAACTGCAAAATAGAGTCCTGGTGGTGCAGTGTTTAAGAGATGCAGCTGCTAACCAAAACGTTGGCAGTTTGAATCCACCAGCCGCTCCTTGGAAACCCTATGGGGCAGTTCTACTCTGTCCTGTAGGGTCGCTATGAATCAGAATTGACTCAACAGCAATGAGTTTGGTTTGATTTTTGGTTTAACTGCAAAATTGTAATTACTGAATTATTAAACTCAAAAATATCTTCCTGACTTTTCGTCATAATGGCTCAGGAAATAGCAATATTTTGGCTTGTTATTTTAAATATATATTGATAAGAAAAATGTATACAACAAAAGAAACCTTCAAGTTATATGAAGAAATCTTAAACTATTCCATGTTTATTTGTATTAAACACTTTTAAAACATGTTTTCCATATAAACTCTCTTTAGGTTAAACCAAATTAAACATCAAAATCAGAATTTAAAAAAAAAATTAAAGCAGATAACTGAGAAAACCATGTCTGTAGAAGAGAAAGCTACTAATATGGAAGATATGTTAAGGGAGGAGGAAAAAAGTGTAAAGGTAAAGCTTAGTTTTAATTTTTAAAAAATCAAAACAAAGTTAGCAATAATGAATTAATTAGACTCGAGATCAGAGGACTAGGAAGTCTTAAGAGGCTCTGCTTTCTGGTATGATCATATTCATAATTAGAGTTGTTGGATCTCTTTTTATGTATTGTTCTGAAGACATTCCTGACCTCCTCTCTTCTTAAGCTGCTAATTCACCATTTGCTCCACTTTCAGTATTTAACTTTCCATTTGTTTTTTTAAAGGTAGCTCCTCCATTCCTTCCCAATGGCTATGAAGCCTGTTTTCTATGTCCCTGCCATCATCCGTGAAATGTGTTGGCTATTGCGTACATATCTTGAAAAATACCCTTGTTTTATAACTGATTTCCACCTGATTATTATCTTATTTGTAATGGTCAGATTCCTCCCAAATGGTTCACATGCATTGTTGGTATTTCTTCAGCATCTACTTTCTCTTTGGCTCCTGACAATCTGGCACCATTTAATGGAAAATGAGCTCTTAGGTGCCACCCCTTTGATAACTCTGCTGACATCACCTTCTACCACTTCTCTTTGACATGTTGGTAGCATTAAAGCCAATTTTTGAGAAAGTGGAAAAGACTGGTTCACCATTTCCTCTTTGAAATCTTAATTGACTTACAAGTGCGACCCGACGTTGTAGGCACTACTTCTTGCTTTGACTCTTTTTTTTTTTTCTTTTGAAGAGGGTTACTAAAGTTGGTGGCAACTCTTCACTCAGCATTTGCTGAGGCTTATATCACATATGGTTTCACTCATATTTGGATGTGATCCAGCTTCCTCAGTGTGCTGTTGTATGTCTAAAATTCCTGAATGAAGTCATGTAGCAATCTTAATGTGATGATCAAAGTGTTAGATAAATTAGTCAAAATCCCAGTGCTAAGCACAGGATAGACCCTGGTACTTACTTGTAATTTAATTAGTTGATGGATCATAGCTAGCTAATTATGACCTATCCACCTAACCTTATTTAATGAATTTTTATTTCATTTAATTCTTCAAAAGTCACATTAAAGATTGCTCCTTAAATTAAAAAGCAGACTGAAAGATAAGCATATATATATTTAAAGTTGAACCCCCCCAGGAGTATGATTTTCTATAGCACATGAGATGGGCCAATATTAAAACTAATTTGAAACCTGTAAAGACTGTGAAATTCATATGAAATAGCCCCTTTGATCACAGAGAACTTAAATTTGTGACACTTTTTGAAGAAATTCACTGAATTAGAAAAAAATAAGATTGGTAGCATGTGTACTGGTTGTGTTGTAGTAGAATCGTGCTCATGATCTTGGTTTTTTGTTGTTGGTGTTTGTTTGTTTCTTTGCTTAGTTTTTGTTTTTTCTGGTAAAAACTCCATCCTACCCATTTTAGAGGTGTGATTTGTTATTCAGCACCAAGCACTGACTTTGAAATTCTTTCAGGCACAAGTGGCAGTGACCACCTGCACCTGTCTGCTGGCCACTCCCCCTACAACCCAAAAGCAGCAACTAGAAATCCAGAAGATTAGTATTAAAATCTCAGAAATAGATAACTCATTGGAAGGATATAGGGGTAGAATTGAATCAATAGAAGACAGAATCAGCGAAATAGAGGGCAAATCCCTTGATACTAATTTGTTTGAGGAACGTTCAGTAAAGAAGAATGAAAATGAAGAAAGCCTAAGAGTTATGTGGGACACTCTCAAGAGGAATAATTTACGCATGATAGGAATTGCAGAACAGGAAGAAACAAGCAAACAAACAAAAAGCACAGAGAAAAATTTTGAAGATTTGTTGGCAGAAAACTTCCCAAATATCACGAAAGACAAGAAGATATCCATCCAAGAAACTCAGAAAACCCCATAAACGATAGACCCCAAAAGAAAGTCACAAAGACATCATAATCAAACTTGCCAAAACCAAACATAAAGAAAGAATCCTGAGAGCAGCTCGAGAAAAATGAACTGTCACCTACAAAGGGGAACCAATAAGACTAAATAAACTCTGATTTCTTGGCGGAAATCATGTTGGCAAGAAGGCAGTGGGATGACATATATAAAACCCTGAAAGAAAAAAATTGCCAACTAATAATTATATATATAGCAAAATTGTCTGTCAAATATGATGGCAAAACTAGGACATTTCCAGATAAACAGAAATTAAGGAAATTCATAAAAACCACACCACCCTTATAAGAAATATTGAAGGGAGTCCTTTGTACAGAGAACCAGCACCATCAGACAACAAGCTGAGATTAAGACACATGACAACATCACTCAGATACCAACCAATGCAAAGAATTCCTAGAAATAAATTAAAGCTACAAGACTGAAAACAGGAAACCAGAGATGTCAATCAGTAAATGACGACAACTTCAGAATAAAAAGGGGAGAATAAATAGCGTAGCTACAGAACTCCATAAGAAAAGCTACTAGAGCTAATAGAAGAATTCAGCAAAGTGAAAGGGTACAAGATCAACGTATAAAAATTAGTTGGATTCCTCTACACCAACAAAGACAACTCCGAAAAGGAAATTAGAAAAACAATAGCATTCACAATAGCCCTCAAAAAGATAAAATACTTAGAAACAAATCTAACTAGGGATGTAAAAGACTTACTCAAAGAAAACTACAAAACACTACTGCAAGAAACCAAAAAACACCAACATAAATGGAAAAACATACCATGTTCTCGATAGTAAGACTTAACATTGTGAAAATGTCAGTCCTATCTGTCTTACTTATCTAGTGCTGCTGTACTAGAAATACCACAAGTGGATGGCTTTAACAAACAGCAATTTATTCTTTTGCAATCTAGGAGGCTAGAAGTCTGATTTCAAGGTGTCAGCTCCAGTGGAAGGCTTTCTGTCTCTGTCAGCTCTTGGAGAAGGTCCTTGTCATCAGTTTTCCCCTGGTCTAGGAGCTTCTTAGTGGAGGGACCCTGAGTCCAAAGGACATGCTTTGCTCCTGGCTCTTCTTTCTTGATGGTATGAGGTTCCTCTCCTCTCTGCTGACTTCTCTCTTTTATATCTCAAAAGAGATTGACTCAAGATACAACCTAATTTTATAGATTGTGTCCTGCCTCATTAACATAACTGTCTCTAATCCTACCACAGTAACACCATAGAGGTTAGGATTTACAGCACATAGGATAATCACATCAGATCACAAAATTGTGGGCCCAAAGGATGCACACCCCTTCTGGTTCTTCATTCTTGGTGGTTGGAGGTCCCCTGTCTCTCTACTCGCTTCTTGTATTTCTTGTAACATAAAAGGTGATGCAGGCCACACCCCAGATAAACTCCCCTTACATTGGATCAGTGCTGTGACCTGAATAAGGGTGTTATATCCCACCCTAATCCTCTTTAATATATCCTAATTTTGCCTCATTAACCCCCAGCAGGGATCAGGATTTACAACACATAGGAAAATTACATCAAATCACAAAATGGTGGACAGCCACACAATACTGGGAATCATGGCCTAGCCAAATGGGCACACGTTTTTTGGGGACACAGTTCAATCCATAACACTACCTAAAGTGATCTACAAATATATGAAATCCCAATCCAAATTCTAAATCATTTTTTTAATTAGATGGAAAAACCAATCACCAATTTTATATGGAAAGGAAAGAGGTCCTAGATAAGCAAAGGTTTATTGAAGAAGAAAAACAAAGTAGGACACTTCACACTCCCCAATCTCAGAACCTACCATACAGCCACGGTCGTCAAAACAGCCTGGTACTGGTACAATGACGGACACTTAGACCAATGGAAGAGAATTGAGAACCCAGAAGTAAAGCTGTCCACCTGTGGACAGCTGATCTTCAACAGAGGGTTGAAGTTACTTAAATGGGGAAGAGATAGTCTCTTTAACAAATGATACTGGCAGAACTTGAGTTCCATTTGCACAAGAATGAAACATGATCCATACCTACACCATATGCAAAAACTAACTCAAAACAGGTCAAAGACTTAAATGTAAAACCTAAGACTATAAAACTATGGAGGAAAAAATAGGGACAATGCTAGAGGCCCTAATATATGGCATAAATAGAATACCAAACGTAACTAAAACTGCACAGACAGCAGAAGGTAAACTAGATAACTGGGATCTCCTAAAAATTAAACACTTAACGCTCATCAAAATATTTCACCAAAACAGTAAAAAGAGAATCTACAGACTGGGAAGAATTTTTTGGCTATGACGTATTGGACAAGAGACTAATCTCTAAAATTTTTAGAAAACTTCAACACCTCAACAACAAAAAGACAAGCAACTCTATTAAAAAATGGGCAAAGGACATGAACAGATACTTCACCAAAGAGGACATTCAGGCGGCTAATAAACACATAAAGAGATGCTCGCGATCATTAGCCATTAGAGAGATGCAAATCAAAACTACAGTGAGATACTGTCTCACCCAGCAATAATGGCACTGATCATAAAAGCAGAAAACAACAAATGCTGGCGAGGTTTTGGGGAGATTGGAACTCTTATACACTGCTGGTGGGAATGTAAAATAGTACAACCACTATGGAAAATGGTATGGCACTTCCTTAAAAAACTAGAAATAGAAATACCAAATGATCCAGCAATCCCATTCCTAGGTATATACCTAGAGAAATAAGAGCTGTGACAAGAATAGACATACGCACACCCATGTTCTCTGCAGCATTATTGATAATAGCGAAAAGATGGAAACAACCTAGGTGCCCATCAACGGATGAATGGATAAACAAACTGTGGTACATACACACAGTAGAATACTGTGCAGCAATAAAGGATAATGATCAATCTGTAAAACATCTCACAACATGGATGAATTTGGAGGACATTATGCTAAATGAAATAAGTCAATCACAAAAAGGACAAATACTGTATGAGATCATTATTTTAAATAGTCAAGAAAAGGTTTACACACAGAAAGAAACATTTTTTGGTGGTTACCAGGGATGGGGGGGGAGGGAGGGAAGATCACTAACTAGAGAGTAGACACGTATTAACTTGGGTGAAGGGAAAGGCAATACACAATTGGGGGAAGTCAGCACAACATGACCAAGGCAAGGGAAGACACTGAGAGGCACACAAGGATAAAAGGCAATGAAGGTAAACACTGTAACATACCCAGTCCTGCAACAGTAATAATATCAAACAGCAATTCATGAGTGGATACATAGGTAGACATGTATGCTGAATAGATGTGGGAGGGCATAGGGGAGGACACCTACATGCATATATAGGTTCGGCTGTGGATATTTCTGCATACGTATTTTTATGTGCTGCATGTATACTCATATATATAACAGAGCACACGGGGGCACAGTCATGGAAACAGCCTAGACGTATCCAAACACCTTGAGGGACAGAGTTACTGGGCTTGAAGGCTAAGGACTATAGTCTTGGGGGCCTTCTAGGTCAATTGACATAACATGGTTCATAAAGAGAACGTTCTACATCCTACTTTGGTTGTAGCGTCTTCTGGGGTCTTAAAAGCTTGTAAGCAGCCGTCTAAGATACAACTGTTGGTCTCTTTCTGTCTGGAGCAAAGGAGAGTGAGGAAAACCAAAGACTCAAGGAAACAATTAGTCTAAAGGATTAATGGATCACAGGAACCAGAACCTCCACCAGCCTGAGACCAGAAGAACTAGATGCTGCCTGGCTACCACTACTGACCGCTCTGACCAGGATCACAATAGAAGGTCCCAGTTAGAGTGGGGAAAAATGTAGAACAAAATTCAAATTCATAAATAGACCAGATTTACTGGTCTGAGAGAGACTGGCAGAACTCCCGAGACTATAGCCCTTAGACATCCTTCTAACTTGGAACTGAAGCCATTCCTGGAGATCACTTTTCAGCCAAATAGTAAGACAGGCCTGTAAATAAACAGTAACACTCGTGAGGAAAGTGCTCCTTAGAACGATCATCTGTATGAGACCAAAAGGACACCATATGCCCAAAAGCAAAGATGAGAAGGCAGGAAGGGGAAGGAAAACCGGATGAATGGAAATAGAGAACTCAGGGTACTAATGGGGAGAGTGTTAACGCATTGACGGGATTGCAACCTGTGTCATTGAACAATTTATGTATAAACTATTAAATGGGAAACTAATTTGCTGTGTAAACCTTCACCTAAACCTCAATAACAAACAAAACACAAATTCTACCAGGGAGTCTTTGAGAAGGTCTTAACCCAGTGAAAATTGTCTATTATATGAAAAATAATGCATTGAATATTAGATTATGTACCTTGCTTTGTGAAGATTGAAATGTGCCAGTCACAGACCTCTTTTGTTTCATATTGCGGTTCACTGCGGGACACAGTTCAATCCATAACAATTGGCTGTCAAAGGGAAATATGCTTATCTGGGCATAAGAGCACAGAGGCAAATTATTTCAACATTAAAAATGGTAACTTTTGATAGATCTTGGCGTATTTGGTCCGTCTTTTTGAAGCCTAGGACACACTGATCCTGAAACCTCGAGGGTCAGGACGGTTCTGCCTCCTGAGAGAGGAGCAGTGGGAAGGGGGGACTGGTCCCTGTTCCCTAGAGGGCTGCATGGTCGGGGGGCCACTGCAGGCAGGCTAAGTGATGGGCAGTGTCAGTGGTGTGCTGGGACCAGCCCCTACTGGCTCACAAGAGCTGATGGTTAAATTTTCAGGAGTTCTGCAAGTTGAGTGCTAAACATCGCTACTATTAAAAATTACATTACATAGACTTACAATTAAACATATTAAGAATACATGTAATAAACACTCATAGCTTACCACTTCCTAGTTATTTGACTACATTATACTATTATCTATGCTCTTAAGGTTACTTACGTCTGTCTTGTCTGTATCGTAGAAATACGTTAATAGTCTGCTGCTGTGCCTTTCTTCCCAACTCTGCATTTACTGGAGTCACCATAGTAGCTTGAAATGTGCCTTAATGGGAGTATTTACACCACAGAAATTGGCTTCTCCCCTCATGCCCTGATCCACTGGAGAGCTGGTTGTTAAACATTTATCCACTCACCACTGGAAAGTGCCCAAAAGGAAGTGGCAGATGGGTGATGTGATTTCTTCTGTGTAACGCCCTCAAGTCTCCAGTACACTTTGTGAATTTGCAAGCTATGTGTCTCTAGTGGATTTTATTTTCTGAGGAAACCAGTAGGATAGCCAGTTCTGAGGCTCAGACAACGTGAAATGGAATTAAGATGGTGGTCTCTGTGCAGGAATAGAAGACAGTAGACTACAAGAAATGTCGGGGATTTGTTGAAATTGTGGGAAGGGCCTTATATTTTCAAGGGCCAAAATGTTAGGGGGTTGAAATTTATGATAAGCTTCTAAATTATAATTTTCATATAAGTAAAATATTTCAAGGTATTGTAATGTTATTAATCAGTATTATTCTTATCATCAGGAAGTGGAAGTTCAATTGAACATAGTGAAAGATGTGCTGTTTAAGAAAGTTCAGGAATTACAGACTGAGACAATGAAAGAAAAAGCTCTTGTATCAGAAATCGAAGGAACTCGTTCCTCTCTAAAGCATCTCAACCATCAGTTACATAAACTGGATTTTGAAACTTTGAAGCAGCAAGAAATTATGTACAACCAGGTAGGTGTGATGATTATGAATGTCTTCCATGTTGATTTGTGGCTGTTGTGATGCTCAAGCTGCCCCAGTGTCTCAAGGAGGCAGAGATTTCTAAGCGGCCTTTTGGAAGGGTGGGTGGGTGCTGAAGGTGAGATACCTTGTTAGGTCAGTAGTAGGATAGGGGAGCCTTAGAAAGCAGTTTTTTTCTTTATCTGAAATAAACAGGTGTGAGGAGAGACAACTCTCATTCTGGGAATCCATGCTTTGAAGGAACTGAGGCAGTTGGACCTGGAGTAAAACAGAAGAAGGAGTTAGGATATCTGAAACCTAAGAAACTATTTTTTTTCATGCTTTCCTTACTAGTTCTTGTTAATAAATATTTATATATTCTGTTCTCATGCTGATTTTTAAGTGTCCTCTCTCTCGGTCTTAATTTCTTCATCTAATATATTCCTAGTGTCTCAAAATTATAGACACTTAAATTATTTAGAAATAACTCGTAAGATGTTCATCAAATTTGGTACTTCCATGGCTAACAATTTGTGACTCGACATGTTTTTTTACTGACGTTCCATCATGGTAGTGTGATAAATACCCCCCAGCTGACTGTATTCTCAAAAGACTGCTGCTGTCACTGACATGCACTCTGGTTGTTGAAGAATACTTTGCTGTTGTTCCCCTTATAAATTACTGCAGGGTGAAGGTGGTTTTATTAAATGATGATATCCAGGCCAAACTCATAACAAAAATATTTCCTGTGATTTTACGTTTACAGAAATGGCTTTAACTGTCTGTTTCTCCTTGCTAACTTCTTCTTAAAAACTGTGACAGGACTTTTACATTCAGCAAGTGGAGCGGCGAATGTCACGGTTAAAGGGAGAAATTAATTCTGAAGAAAAACAAGCCCTTGAAGCAAAAATTGTTGAACTTAAAAAGACATTGGAAGAGAAAAAATCTACATGCAGCCTTTTGGAAACACAGATCAAGAAGCTTCATGTAACTTAGCCAAAATACTTTTATGCTTGAAAAAAATCCTAGTCGTCAGTCATTCTAAGACAATATGTTCCTAGGACTTTAGATAGATTGCCAAGCTCCTCACATGGATAACAGATGTATGAACTAATGTTCATAGTCCTGTCCTGACTATTGGAATGTAATATTACCATTTATTGAGCATTGGCTATATGCTAAATAATTGTGCTGTGTCTTTAATATTTTATTTAACCCTCATGAATGTCTTTGGGAGGAAGATATTATTGCCCTGTTTTATAGATTTAAGTAATTTTTCTAATGTTACATGGCTACTACATGAGAGAGCTAGGATTTGACCCTGGTCCATGTGCCTTCCAAATACTCTTATTATAGTGTATTCACTCAGAACTTTGATAAATTCCAGTTTTGTATTATGCATTGCCATAATAGCTTGATTGCCCTTTATCTCTGAAATGACGGCTAAAGGAAAAGGGTTCTTTTATGGGTCATCTATAATTGTTACACAGAAGTTTACTTAATCATTACAGTATTTCAGATTACTTAATTCAGTTGATAAGAAGGTGAGAACATTCTTCATCTTTAGGAATATTATTATGTTCATTGTAATGTAAACAGATGCTAGGGAAAACTTTGCCCTGGTTTTCTCTCTCAGAGTTCAACTAGAGAGTACAAGAGTGAGGGACTGAGAGGCGTGGACCTGAGTATGGGCAAGGGACCGAGAGGCGTGGACCTGAGTGTGGGCAAGGGACCGAGAGGCGTGGACCTGAGTGTGGGCGAGGGACTGAGAGGCGTGGACCTGAATATGGGTGAGGGGACCTGACAGGTTTCAATCTTGCTTTCACACATGGAACAAGCCCTGGTGACGCAGTGGTTAAGCGCTGGCTGCTAACTGGAAGGCTGGCGGTTTCAACCCACCTGGGAAGAAGACCTGATGGTATGCTCCTGTGAAGATGATAGCCTAGGAAACCCTATGGGGTAGTTCTGCTCTGTTATGTGGGATCGCTATGGGTCAGACTCGACTCAGCAGTGCCCAGCAACATACACCCATGGCAACAGGTTTTCGTATGTGGTTGGGGAGACTAGCGATGAGCGTCCTCTGGTGGTCCTCACAAGCATTGTCCTAAATTCCTTGAGAACAAGAGAAGGCAGAAAGGAGCTTTTCTTTTCCTTCCTCCCTCTCGCTCCTTTTCTCTCTTTGTTAAAGATGACAGAACCATTGGTTTGGTTTTTAAGATAGCAGAACCTTTAGATTGCTACTTTGTAGTCTGATGAAATATTTTTAAAATGTTTCCTTGGTTTGGTGGAAAGAGCACATGCTTTGGGATTAGATAGAGCTAGTTTTGTTAATATCAAGATGATACCACTACGGCCTATTTTAACTTTTATCAGCCCTGGTTTACTCATCTATTAAATGGAAAAATTACTGTTTTAGGGCATCTGGGAGACCCAGAAGCAGTGTATATCTTAGCACGGTGTTTTTAGTAGGTGCTCAGTAAATGATGCTGTTTGGCGTGTGAGGGGATGAGTGCCGCAGGGCGCCGTCCGGCGTGTG
>NW_004444028.1:10196101-10202642 GCF_000243295.1 Trichechus manatus latirostris
GCCGTTTGAATGTTGTCGTCAGGTGCCATCGAGTCGGCTCCGACTCATCGCGACCCCGTGGACAACAGAAGGAAACACGGCCCGGTCCTGCGCGATCCTCACGATCGTTGCCATGTTTGAGCGCATGGTTGTAGCCACTGTGTCCGTCCATCTCGTTGAGGATCTTCCCCTTTTCCGCTGGTCCTTTTTACCAAGCGTGGTGTCCTTCTCCAGGGACTGATAGGTGGGTGACTTATACCCAGACATGTTTCTTGACCCTGGCCTGGACTGTGCCTGTTTAGCTGTGTGGGGATGGTTCTCTCGTTATTCTGCCTTTTAACTACCCTGGGATGCGCTCTCCATCACCGACAGTGCTTTTGTCCACCCCAGCTCTGCGTTTAACAGAGAGGTAAATAAGTTAACAGACACGCAGGTGAATTGAAACATTAAAACTGGTCAACCTTCTAGGGAAGGTCTGCTCTTCTCAATAGCAGGATCGGGTTGTAGTGTCGTTCTGCGCACTCCCTCCCGTGCATGCCGTCGGTCACTCTGCATAATAGAAACTAAGTTCTCCTGGTCCAAAAAATCAGAGCTCAGTCCTTTTGTTCCAAAATTTAATCTCATAAAATCAAATCTTTATGAACAGAAATTTCTCTTTTTACTGTCTTGCTGTGTGTGAACTTAGGTCCTGATATGTCAGAGAAGTACAGGGCATGAGAAGAGCAGAGGGAGGGAGGGAGGAAGGAAGGGTCAGAGAGAGAAGAGAAGAGAGAGAGACGAATCTTGGAGAGTTTTTGATGTAAGAACCACGGGGGCACTAACAGCACAAACTCGATCAAGTTTTGGGTGGAAGGAAGGGTCCAAACTGGCATAAAGCTAGAAAACTAGTAACTGGTATGTTTGACCATTTATCACGCATTTGATGGAATAAGACCTTATCTCACATTTTCCTCTCTAGCAATATGTAATTTTATGTGTAATAATAATAGCTGCCACTTACATGACATTTCTGTGTCAAACACTGTTGTGCGTATGTTTTGACAGTAACTTCTTTAATCCTCACAACACCCTAGTGAGGTGTAGGTATTGTTATCATCTGCATTTTAGAGATGGAGAAACTGAGGAAGAGTAGGTGGCTCAGCAGGGTCAGATGGCTAATATGTTATCAAGGCCATCTGATTCCAGAACCTGTGCTGTTAACCAGGATCCTGTATTTTCTCAGACTGTTAATGTTTTTACCGTGTGGGACTTGAATCAATCCGTGAACTCTGGAATGGGAGTGGTGAGCCATGAATGGAAACAGCTTATTCTCCCTCCTAGTTCGCCTCCACATGGGCTACCACTGAATGATTCAGGTGGAACCACATACCATTTCCTACCACTATGGAACTGAAGCTAAATCAAAACAGCAATAGATGATACGGATGAAAATATGTCTGTCACATTAGACATAGCATGAAAAATGAGTTTAAAAATCTGATGATTTCATGGAGTATATAATTTAATCTATATTTAATATAAAAAAAATCCATTGCCATCGAGTCGATTTCAATTCATAGTGACCCTACAGGACAGAGTTGAACTGCCCCATAGAGTTTCCAAGGAGCGGTTGGTGGATTTGAACTGCCGACCATTTTGGTTAGCAGCTGAGTTCTTAACCACTACACTATGAGGGCTGTATATTTAATATAGTATGTATTTAATGTAGTTGTTAGTTAAAACATATTATATATTATGTACCTTTTTTCCTTTTACAGAATGATCTTTACTTTATCAAGAAGTCAAACAGTAAAAATAGTGATGAAAAAGAATCTCTCAAGACCAAAATAAATGAACTAAACCTTTTCATGGACAGATCAGAGAAAGAATTGAATAAAGCCAAAGCTTTTAAACAGGTGCAATAAAATTATATGCATATATAATATTAAAAACCATACAATTACATATTAATTATGGAAAATTTTTTAAAAAGCACTGTACCCAAGATAAACAGTGTTAAGTTTAATTTCCTTCTGGCTTTTAAAGAAAATTGGCTTTACATCTTGTATGTAAAAATTTTTTAATATACATGTTTCCTGGAACATTAACTATTCCTTAAAAAACATATTTTTAAAGGCTTCCTACAGCCTACTGCATGAAGTTACCCTAGTTTATTTAATCAGCTCCTCTTTGTTGGATATGTGTTTGTTTTCAGTGTTTGGCTGTATTATAAATAGTACTGTCATCTCCAATGCATATAGCTCTTTATACAGTTGCTTAGTTAGTTCCTTGGGATAAATTTCTAGCTGTATAACTATGGCTCAAAGAATAAGTATTTCCAGGGTCTGGAAACTATTTTTAAGACAAAGTGCCTCCCACCAGCAGAGTGTTAAGCTTTCTGTTTTACTTACCACCACCATGGCTGGATGTACTAATTTATAAAGCTGTTGCCAATTTGATAGGCAAACATGGTATCTCATTGTTTGATTTGTATTTCTTTAATTGGTGACATTTTAAAACATTTTTCCGTATGTTTATTGGCCATTTATAATTTTACTTTTTTGGATTTCTAGTTTATATTCTTTGCCCGTTTTTCCATCGGGAAGTTTATATTTTTAAAATGCTTTCATATGCTGTTTGTATGTAAAATACTAACTGTATCATAAATATTGCCAATATTTTCCTCATTTGCCTTTAATTTTCATTCATTGTTTTTGACATAAAACTTACTTTAACATCAAATCTTTAGTTCCCCCCCCCTTTATAATTGTTATGCTTAGAAATTTGTCCCACTTACGTCAGACAAATGTCGACTGTTTCTAGTAGCTGCACTGGTTTCATCCTTTACACTCAGTTTCTAATTCATCTGGAATTTATTTTTGGTACCGGTGAGATGTACGGATCTGATCTTTTCCCCGTTTGAACAGCTGCTTTATGAAATACTCAAGTCTTACATTCTGGAGTGTTTGTTTCTGGGCCTTCTGTTCTGAAAATTGATCTGTTTATTCTTGTGCCACTACTCTACTCGACTGAATTTTTGTAAAATAAAAATTTATTTACACACTATTTTATAAGATTTAGTTTAGAATATAAAAGTGTCCATTCATAGGACTTTATACATTTCTTGGATGTTGTAAGTTTCAATTTTAGGAATAATGTTTCTTCCTTTTGTGTTTTAGTAAAGCTTGAATTTAAAATTGAATTATTAAAAAAAAAGACTTGGAATAGTCCGAAACTCTTTTCCTTAAAAAAATAAATAAATAAAACTAGAGGCATGGACACTACACAATCTAAATTTGCCCTTAGTTAGTATCTCGGTCAGTGGCCAAATTACAAACAGTTATAATTTAACCTTAGTTAATATCTCAGTCAGTGGCCAAATTACACAAAGTTACATTTTTGAGTTTGGTTTTTATGGCAATAAAAGATAAAAATATTTTGGTTTTGGTATAAAAATAATTATTTAAATATTTGAAAGTTTTGTTATGTTGATAGGACCTGATGATAGAAGACAATCTTTTAAAACTTGAAGTCAAACGTACTCGAGCAATGCTTCACAGTAAGGCAGAAGAAGTTCTTTCCCTGGAAAAAAGAAAACAGCAGTTATACACAGCTATGGAAGAACGAACAGAAGAAATTAAGGTTCACAAAACAATGCTTGCATCACAGATAAGATATGTTGATCAAGAACGGCAAAACATAAGGTAATTATTAGAGTTTAAAACATTGCTAAAGAAAGTTTGGAAAAAAAAAAAAACAAGTAAGGGTGATGTCAGGAGACCTGCTGCCCCCCACCCCCCACCACCACCCTGGATATCTATCTTTTTCTTGCTGGTTTGAAACAGCTTTTAATATAATATATATAATCCACTGCCATCAAGTCGATTCTGACTCTCATAGGACAGAGTAGAACTGCCCCATAGGGTTTCCCACAGGGTCGCTATGAGTTGGAATCGACTCGACAGCAGTGAGTTTTTTAAGCTTAGGCTTTCTCAGCAGTGAAGTCCATAGTGTGTGCAACATTCTTGAGCCCCTCCTTGCTCCCATGGGTCTTGGAGGGGCAAGAGGAGCCAACACGAGCAGGAAGCTCATGCTGCTTGCTGTGCTATGAGTAACAAGTCTTTTGTCTTTGGCCCATGAATCTTGTGTCTTCTTCCAGCATCCATTAAACTAGCAGGCTAACTTGTTAGCTTTCAAGTAGGGTCAGATCTCATACCCTTCATACAGAATTAGAAACTGAGGAGAAAAGAACAGAGAACACAGTTAACCTGCTTGGGTTCAGTAGTAACACAAGTAAAAATATCTTTTATAAGAATACATGATAGTCCTTTAAAAAACATGTTATTTGCTTTTTTGGTGTTTTTCTTTTTCTTTTCATATTAGTGCTGAGTTTCATGACCGGTTAAGTAAAATTGATAAACTGAAGAACAGATATGAAATTCTTACTGTGGTTATGCTGCCTCCTGAAGGAGAAGAGGAGAAAACACAGGCCTATTATGTAATAAAGGTATAATCTTCATCTGTTTACAGTTGTGATAATATGAGGTATACTTTTTTAGGTAACTTGTTCATCGTAGTCCTCTGGATTTAAAACAACCAAAATGGTAATTTTTATTTATTTATTTTTTTGTCATGAAATTTGGTTCATGGCACTCTAGCAGCTGTTCTACTTAATTAGGGCCATAATTGAGTTGCTAGATGGGGTTACCAAAACATTGGTTTCAGACACCTCCAGTCCACGAAGTCCAGGTGCTGCCTTCTGGTTTCCAATACCTACTTGCTGGCATGGTCCGAAGCCCCCCTCTGGAGATCCCGGTCATTCTGTGTGACCGCTCTTTGCTCTTTGACACGCCCCCAGCTTTTCTTTTTTGAGATCATCTGTGTCAAATCACTCTCCCTCCTTTGTTCAGGATTCATAATCTCTTTTCATCCAAAACCTATCGTCATTCCAGGTGACTTCAGCATGCATGTGACAACCTGGTGAACACCTCAGACTCAAAACTTTACTTCACCATAGCCACCCACTCCCATGGCCACACCCTAGACCACATCATCCGGCACTACCAGGAAAAAAAAAAAAACCATTGCCATCAAGTCGATTCCAACTCCTAGTAACCTGAGCAGCTGGTGCGTTTGAACTGCTGAACTCTCTTTAGCAGCCCAGCTGCTTTAACCACTGCACCAGCAAGGCTCCTCCTGTGGAGCTACACTGCCTCTGAAATCTTAAAGTCCAGTTTACCACGCTCTCCTGCTGTGGCAGCTGTCCTCACAGTCTGTGGAGGTAGACCAGATGAATCCGCTCTGTTCTTTTTCACATTTGAGAGTTGTCTGCCAGTCCATGTTTATCTTTACCTACTGACCATAAGGGGAAATTCTTAAGTGATCAGAATGGCATTTCCTTCCTGAATACTATTAGAGTCATCTTTCCCACAGTAGAGAATACCCTGAACCGGTGTGATTTTCTTTACCGAGAGCTCTGGGAAGTTACTCAAAACACTATGTAAATTGTAACTTTAATTTCCCTGAACTATGGATAGAGGAGGGAAGGAGACCTCCCATTTTACACCTCCAGTGGATGCCACTCCCTTCTGATTTCTATCTACTTAATCTCCCAAGTTTGCTTCTGTAGCCTGTCTTCAGATATGCTCATAACGTATATACTAAGTGCTGTACGCTTGCCACTTTGCCTCAGGAAACTCCACCTAACCTATATGAGAAATCAGTCCCAGATCTCAAACCCTTCTTGTAACTTGTCATTCTATAATGACATATAAATATGCAATTAAGTTTCTTCACCAACAAGGGCTGTGATAGGCACTTATGTAAAGGCACTGGGGTAGGCTGCCTTTGTCTGGATCTGTTCTGGGCCAACCACTGACTAGGTGGGTGACCTTGAATAAGTTATTTAACCACTCTGGACTTGTTTCCTGCAAAATGAGGATGATAATATCTCATTACTTTTGTTATGAGAATTAAATGAGAAAATACGTAGGAAGTCCTTAGAACAGTGCCTGCAACAAAATGAATCCTCAATGAATGTTAGCAGTCATTACTGCTATTGCTGTGGTGGTGGTGATGATGATGATGGGCATTAATCTACTTCTCAGGAAAACAGAAAAATCTTATTTGAAGAAAGACTGTTGCTCTTATTCATAGTGAATATTTACTGCTAAGGTTCTCAAAACAGTTGTCTACATTTACCCTATCTCCTCATCTTCCCTTAGGCTTCAACCCACTGTGATCATACTTTTATGCCCTCTAGCTTTTCCACTCAAGTCCCTCTGGCAGTAGTTATCCAGGAATCTTCATTACCAAATTTAATTGTTTCTGGGATATTTGTCTTCCAGTTCTATTCCTACTTCCTCCTCTGCCTCCGTTGTGAGTGCCTCACACATGCTTCTCACCATCCTTAGATATTAAGGGGTCTCTCTTCTTCCCATGTGATATCAGCGTAGGCATTTTCATCTATCTCTGTCAATTAAATACTCTGTTGCCACTTTTTTTTTTTTTTTTTAATATTTTATTGTACTTCAGGTGAAGGCTTACAGAACAGATAGTTTCTCATGTAACAGTAACACACATG
>NW_004444028.1:10210674-10215624 GCF_000243295.1 Trichechus manatus latirostris
GGATTGTTGATTCTCTGTTTGGCTTAGTTTTTCGGATCTTTGTTGTGGAGGGACGGCGTGGTGTTTCTGCCTAGAGCGCCATCTTGCCGGAAGTCTCTCTCTGTTGCCACTTTTGACATCATTTTTTTTTTTTTTTGGCCTTCTCAGATCACTCTAGGTAGAGCTGGTATCCCTTCTTTGCCTACCATGGCAGATACAGAATACATGTATGAGAGATGTTTGTTGAAAGATTAGATTGATGAATCAAATTAACAGACTAGTCGTGTGTTCTGGCATCCCTAAAATCCCATATTTCTTCCTAATTTACAAGATTTCAGCCCTGTAACACATATTCTAACTAAATCTAAACCAGTGAGTGGAGTGGGAATGCCTGTCTCTGGCACTTAGGGCAAAAGGAGAGCTAGTACTACTCACTCCTCTGGGTCTTAGGAGACTCACATGATGCCTTTTATTTTCTTATCATCCAACCTCAGATTCTTGAGAGCCAGACTGAAAAATATCATCAGTGACTAATTGTCTTAGTTACCTAGTGCTGCTAGAACAGAAATACAACAAGGGGATGGCCTTAACAAACAGAAATTTATTTTCTCACAGTTTAGGAGGCTAGAAGTCCAAATTCAGGGCACTGGCTCTAGGGGAAGGCTTTCTCTGTCAGCTCTGGGGAAGGTCCTTGTCTCTTCAGCTTCTGTTTCCTGGTTCCTTGGATATTTCCATATGGCTTGGCATCAGTCTTCCCCCATCACTGCTTGCTTGCTTGTCCTAATCTTCCCTTTTTATGTCTTATTAGAGATTGACTCAGGACACATCCTACGCTAATCCTGTCTCATTAACATAACAGACACAACCCATTCCCAAATAGAATTATAACGACAGGCATAGAGGTTAGGATTTACAACACGTTTTGAGGGGGACACAGTTCAATCTGTCACACCAATGAAGGACCGGCGTCTTTCGGATCTAATTTTCAAGTTCCTCTTAGTCCTTATAAATAAACAGTCCAGTTTTGACCACTGTCTAATGAAATTGTGCAATTAAATAACTTGAAAATACTTTAAAATGTTGCACGGAAAGTTAAACATCAAAATTTCATCCAAATATCAGCTTTTCTAATCCAAAATAAGAGGTATACATTATATAATCTTTAATTTAGAAGTGAATGAAATAATAGAATTTTAGAACTTCAAGGTTCTAAAGATTAGGAATTTGTATAAGAGAAACAAATGCAACTTCTCCATTTGACAAATGAAGAAACTGAGTCCAGAGAGGGAAAATGAATTATTTAATGTCACTCAGCTCATTAGTAGTAAATCCACAACTAAAATCTGGGAGTTTTGATTCATTCTAGTTATTTCTCCTACTACACGATTTTAAATGGTTGTCAATTCTAGGGTCAACTTAAAGGAATTAGATATAATTTATATAAGAATTTTATGTTTTTTTCTAAGCTTTATTTTTTATTGTGTAATATTTGTTACAAAATACGTGTAACACATATTTTGAAGCACGATAAAAGAAACACCAGTGAAAATGTTAAGAATTGGAACCTTACCAATAAAACTTACCTTTCTCATGGGCTACATTCTGGTTTTAAATACATAAAACCTAAAGACTGAATAAATTAAAAAATGAAATTATTGCTTTTGACTAAAAATGGGTTTTCTTTTAAGTATATTTACACGCAATATATAGATACAGGTTTCCCTGTCAACCCTTAATCTGAGAAGTTCTTTGGAACTGTGTTCAACTCTAAAGAGTCTCGTCTAGCGACAGAGCTACCCTGGTAAAAAGTCATTGAAGTCCACTCACTGAGGAATTTCTGGTCTTCAGCAACTTACAGACTTCATCGTTTCTAGTCACATTTATCACACTGATATTTCTCTAATTTTAATAAATTACTCAACTCCTTAAAGATCTTGCTTCTACTAACAAGCACATAACTGGGTTGGATGTAATAACATTTGTTTTTCTGGACATGCCTTGCTCACCTTTCACTCCTCTCCAAGATGTCAAAAAAATGGGAAAGTGTTCCTGACCTCTTTCAGGCCAGGAACACATGTTCTTCTGATATAAAACCTAGTTCCAAACCTCACTCTAGTTAACCCTATTTCTCTTCCCACTGAAGTTTGTACCTGCCTAATTTTGTGGCAGTTTTTGCTGCAGACTTTTACGTAAGCTTTGGTTAGTTACTGCATTTCCATCGTGGTTTTGTAGCTTGTGTGCCATATTTTGAAGGCCTGAGGGCTTGGTTTTCTCCTCTAAATCAAGTGCGAGAAATAAACGCCTGGTGCTATGCGTAGGCTCAGGGCAAACCGGTCTGTTGCAAGTTAACTGTTTTCTGCCGCAAAGACATTTCCCCCGTGATAAATACTCTTCTTTGATTCGTTTCTGTTCTGTGTTTCACAGGCTGCTCAAGAAAAAGAAGAACTTCAAAGGGAAGGTGACAGTTTGGATGCTAAGATCAACAAAGCTGAAAAAGAAATCCATGCTCTAGGAAACACCTTGCAAGTGTTGAACAGCTGCAACAACAGTTATAAACAATCTTTTAAAAAAGTGACTCCATCTAGTATGTAGGAATTATTAAACACTTTTACAAATATATGCAATTAAAACTGTACAGTTATTTTAAAAAGAGAAACACTGTGACAGATGGAAAACAAACATGTACTGTTTGACTGGGTCAGAAAAACTAATCCCTCCTTTTTTGTAAGTGGCCTGCTAGGGTGTTATTTCCATTATTAACTCTAATGGTATATAATATATCACTTCTCTTGGGAATTAATTTCAAATCTGAAAAAAAAATGCAGCATATTGCTGCTTTCTGTTGACAAAACAAGAAATGGCTATTATATACTATTTTTCTACAAGCAGACATAAGGAAATTCACCTTTCCTAACAAAAAATGTTAGAAGCAGTAAGTTTAATGTATGTAATACTTTAAGATTGCTTTCCACACAGTATGTTGAAACTTTAAAATAAAAATTCTCTAAATTCTAGGTGATGAGTATGAGCTAAAAATCCATCTAGAAGAACAAAAAAGAGCTGCTGATGAAAAATACAGATACAAACAAAGACAAATCAGAGAACTTCAGGAAGATATCCAGGTGAATTCTACAGGCTCTTTAGTAGTAAGCCCTCAATAAAAGTCAACTATTATTATTACATCTACTCTCTTCTTACTCTGACTCATGGCAATCCCGTGTGTGGCAGAGTAGAACTGACAACTGTGCTCCATAGGGTTTTCAATGGCTGATTTTTCAGAATTAGATCACCAGGCCTTTCTTCTGAGGTGCTTCTGGGTGGATTCAAACCTCTGACCTTTCACTTGGAAGTCAAGTGCCTTAACTGTTTGCAGCACCCAAGGATTCCACCTTGTATATAGAAGACAGTTGTTTAGAACCTCTTTCAGGGAAGTAGATTGTAAAAGAAAACAGTCTCATTTAGAAATGAGAGAAAAACAAATGATCAAAGTATTAGGTAAATTAGTTAAAATCCCAGTGCTAAGTACAGGATGGACCCCTGATAATTACTTGTTAGTTAATAGATCATAGCTAGCTAATTATGATCTACCCACCTACCCTTATTTAATGACTTTTTATTTTATTTATTTCCTTAAAGATCACATTAAAGATTGCTCCTTAAATTAAAAAAAAAAAAAAGATTGGAAGATAATCTAGTAGAAAGTAATTATTAAAGCACATTACTAAAAAAGAAAAGAATGTGCTTGATAAGCAGACTCTACATGAAAACATAGATTACTGGTAAAACAGAAGGAGCAGATGATAAAAATTGTGAATCTTTGAAAACTGCACAGTTTCAAGTCATTGTTTATATATTTTCCCCAAGTATTCTAAAAATACTTTCTGAAGGAGTTATATACAAAACTTAATCCACAAGACCATTATACTTTCATCCAACAATAGAATGTATATTACATATAAAAATAAATGAATTATAATTAAACAAATATTTGACAGATGGCAAGTTGTGTTATTTTTTATTTTTACGAAAAAGTATACGTTGTTTTAATGCTTTTTTTTTTTTCTGCAGAGCATGGAAAATACTTTAGAAGTTTTAGAACATTTAACTAATAATATCAAAGGAAAATTAACAGAGAAGCAGGCTTATTCATTTCAACTAAGTAGAGAAATTGCAGAGCAGAAGCCAAAATTAGACAGAGTAACTAAACAGGTATTGATCTCTTTTAAAAACTCATCTTACATATTTTCAGTTTTTGATGTTCCAAATGGTTAACCCAAAACCTCCTTCATCCATTAACAAAATATATTACAATCTGGAAAACAGATTTATATAATAACTATTTTTGACCAACAGTGTTCAAAACTCACCAAGGAAATCCGTCTTATGAAAAACACTGTCAATGAAATACTAGAAGAAAAAGACATCAAACTTCGTGAAGTGAAAGAGTTTCACAAGATGATTGATAAAATGTTAGTTGATGTTACAGAAGAAAATTCTGATATCCGTATTATCCTTCAAACATACTTTCAACAGGTAATAACAGTACTTCCTGTTAAGCATCAACATTTCTTAAATGCTTGAGAAAATACGATGGCATTCATCATAAAGTAAAATCTAATTTAAAATATTTTTCTTCTAAAATGCAGTACTAATGATCACTATTGAATATTCTTCCAGAATGGTTTAGAGCTACCTACAGCTAGTTCTAAAGGTAGTCGTCAGAGTTCTAGATCTTCTTCACAGACATCACTGTTATCAGCAAGGTAAGTGGAGGGTTAAAAACCATCTTAATTGTCACAGCAGCTGTTACCCTGAGTGAATCTGGCCACTTTCACATAAGCTTAGCTGTTGGACCTGCCAGTGCACTGATGGTGCTGTCTTCATTCTTAGCCTCCTCATCCTTAGCTACCTCATCCTTAGCCACTTCATCCTTAGCTACGTCATCTTTAAGTGCTCTCCTCATCCTTAGCC
>NW_004444028.1:10217087-10243595 GCF_000243295.1 Trichechus manatus latirostris
CTCATCCTTAGCTGCTCTCATCCTTAGCCACCTCATCCTTAGCCACCACATCCTTAGCCTCCTCATTAGCCACCTCATCTTTAAGTGCTCTCATCCTTAGCCACCTTGTCCTTAGCCATCTCATCCTTAAGTGTTCTCCTCATCCTTAGCCACGTCATCCTTAAGTGTTCTCCTTATCCTTAGCTGCTCTCATCCTTAGCTGCTCCTTATCCTTAGCCACCTCATCCTTATCTACCTCATCCTTAGGTGCTCTACGTATCCTTAGCTACCTCATCCTTAAGCACTCTCCTTATCCTTAGCCTCCTCATCCTTAGCCACCTCATCCTTATCCTCATCCTTAGTCACCTCATCCTTATCCTCCTCATCCTTAGGTGCTCTCCGTATCCTTAGCTACCTCATCCTTAAGCGCTCTCCTTATCCTTAGCCTCCTCATCTTTAGGTGCTCTCCTCATCCTTAGCCACTTATGTGTGTCAGCACCACTGATGCAGAAACAGCCAGCCACAGAGCAAGACCTTATCCTTCTGGCGTCTGTTACTACCAACTATTTCAGGATAAAGCGGGATGAAAATTTGGTGTTTCATCTGGCATGGTGAACCCCAAGTTGCGGAACTTTTAAACAATAAAAGAGCAACTTAGATGTATACACATGTAGAGTATGATTCAGTCAGGATTTTATTTATGATGCTTTATTTTGCTAAAATGGAGGCTGTTCTTTCCCTGTGCAGTTTACTGTTATCCAGAATTCTGTCATCTGGTATGTCTCGTCATACTCTTGTGCTTTGCTGACAAAATGAAAATTATTAATGATGATCCTAACTTTAGAATTCTTAATCTGTTAATTTACTAGTCACCTATTAAATTACTACTTTCCCTTAGCCCATGTAGATGTTTCACGAAGGGGAGGGCCTAAGAGATAGCATTCTATTTAAGTGTGAGAAACTGTTTCTACTTGAGCATCCCTGTATTTTCACATTATCAGTTTTTTAAATCTTTGAGGACTAATTCACATAATTCACCAATTGTAAGTGGCCACTACCATCTTTTCCCCCATCTCCTCCTCCTCTCACACCCTGGTAGCCATCTGTCATCTTTTGTCATGATGGATCTACCTGTTCCTGGGATTTCATCTATGTGGGATCATATGTTTGTCTGTGTCTGCATTATTTCATTTAGCATGTTTTCAAGGTTCATCCATGTGGTGACATGTATCAGAACTTCATTTTTCTTTATAGCTGAGTAATACCCCATTGTATACATATACCATGATCTGTTTTCCATTCATGTTGATAGGCACTTGAGTTGTTTCCATTTTTCAGCTATTGAACTTTGGTGTACATGTCTTTTTGAGTTGCAGTTTTTTGTTTGGGTAT
The DNA here is from genome assembly GCF_000243295.1 of Trichechus manatus latirostris. Lineage (NCBI taxonomy): Eukaryota > Metazoa > Chordata > Mammalia > Sirenia > Trichechidae > Trichechus > Trichechus manatus. Next base: position 10,218,459 of record NW_004444028.1, read on the forward strand.
ACATCTAAAACTAGAATTGCTGCATCACAAAAGTCAAAAAGCCTATGTTTGACTTTTTTAGAAACCACCAAACTATTTTTCACAGCGGCTGCACCATTTTACATTTCCACCAGCAACATACAGGTTTTCCAATTTCTGAAAATCCTTACCAACGCTTGCTTTCTTTTTTAATAACCATCCTAGTGGGTGTGAAGTGGTATCTTCTTGTGGTTTGGATTTGCACTTCCCTGATGACTAATGATGTTGAGCATCTTCTCATGTACTTGTTGGCTGTGTATCTTCTTTGGAGAAATGTCTGTTCATGCCTTTTGCCCAAATATATTTCTTAAAAAACCTACCATTTCAAAATTATATGGCTACAATTATGCCTTTCAGATTTGGAGCCCTTAAGCAAGGTGATTTATATGGTAGAGTGATAGTTAATGAGGATATGTAAAGCCAGTTGGAATTTGTGAAACTTCTAATGAAATGTACAGGCCACAGTGGACTCAGTCTGCTTTTATTCCCCCTTTAGAAAGTGGTAATTCTGTTTTCTCACAGACTACAATACCTTTTACTCTAAGCATAGAGACCCTGGCCTTTAAATGCTTTGAAGTCATTTCCAGTGACCAGAGTCTCCATTCCCCTCAGTCACCCCCTTCAAAAGCTATATACCCTGGGCCTAGTCACCATGCAAAACCACTTCACCTCTGAAACCACAAATCTGGATGGCCCATTCTGACCAGATGACTTGCTCCACTACTCCCCACTCCACATCTCTTCTCTAAACCTACTGCAGCATCCAGTTCAGTGACCTCACCACTTTATTCCTGTGAACAGGTCTCTCACTTTCCTCTCTTCAGCTGAAATGACATAAACTGCCATTTTCATCACTCTTGCCAGCACCCAACTTCCTGACCTTTTGTCACACCATCTTGCAAACCTTTAATGCTTAGTGATTGAAACTCTGAACACTGGTTGTAATTTAGAAGTTTTATTTACCAGTTGCCGTCAAGTTGACTCCAACTCGTGGCGAACCCCATGTATGTCAGAGTAGAACTGTGCCCCATAGAGGTTTCGTGGCTCGTGTTTCAGCAGCGGATCTGCCAAGCCTTTTTTTCTGAGAAGTCCTCTGGGTGGACTTGAGCCGCCAGTCTCTCAGTCATCAGCCATTTGCACCACCCAGGGACTCCCTTTCTTATATAGAAACTCAGTTACTGAACTGCTTTTCTTCCGGCATGAAACTCTGGGTTCACCATCTTTCTCTTCCTTGTTAAATTATTTTTTGTTGTCTATTAATGGTCATGCTTTTAAAATTTATTAACTCTTGACAATACATGCTTTTTGATCTATTTAATTATGGAATTATGGTATCTTATACCGACGAGGGGTGTCTATACTAAAATATAAATTTTGAAGTAAATTTACAGTAATTCTGTTTTATCTTCTAGGTCATCTAGGAGTACTGCAAGTACTTCTGCTTTTCAGGCTCCGATTAAAGTCTTAGAGCTGAACTTGCCAGCTTCCCCTTCAAGATCACGTAGCACTTCTAGGCCAGGTACTGCTAGCAGCAGCTCCAGTAACGGTAAAGGTAAAAAGGGCAACAAATAAAACATTTTAATCTCTTTTTTGAGCAAGTTGTAAAAACAAAAACTTCATACTTTAAAATAGTAAATTCTACCCCATTTTTTTGTGTGCTGTATCATAATGACACAAGGAGTCCTACTGAAATACTGTTAGATATAAAAAATGACCAGATAGCCAGTTCTAGCCAGTGGAAAAGATAAAACACTGATGGAGTTAAAAAAAAAATAAAAAAAAGGTGACTTGGGTTCAAGTAAGCCAAAGAAATGTTTATTTTCCTTAGCTTTTTCCTACTGTTTTCTTGATAAAGGAGAAAACAGTAACAGTCTTAACAAGGCTACATGTTGTACATGCTAGGGAAGATGATGTTCTCTGTTATCTTGATGCTGTTAGAAAACAGTGTGCTTCATTATTTCACGCTATCTATGAAACTTCTAATACGATAGAATCTTTTAGGAAGAAAATTTTTAAAGATTCACTGTACTATTAGTGGTTATAACACTACTGTAATTCTCACTCTAGAAGATCCTGAAAATTAGGTTTTCCTTATTGAAAGAAACATATTTCCCAGACTTTTGAGGAAGAAAAATATCTACAAAAGGTAGTTTCTTCTTTTGGTATAATATTTAACCAAAAAATCACACTCACCCTCCCCAGAAAAAAGTGATAGTAAAGAGAAACATTGTGTGTCAATAAAAAAATGCAGTTTAACAAATCCCCGAACACATATACAAATTTGCTCTCAAAACACAACAAAGCATAATGAGTAAGAATATATTTTGGGAATTTCCTTGATTTAATAATTTAAGGAAAGCCAGATGTGACTGATTTGCAATGGGAATTCCACATATTCCCATTTAGTGGAGACTTAAGAGTTCATTTTTCCAGTTAGTACTTTAGGATAACATGTGCCCGACACTTTGAACTCTTGGAAAATACTGTGAAGTACGATTACAGTGTTATAAAACTGGTTTTTAAATAAATGTATCAGAACCTATGTACTTACATCAATGTTGTCTCCTTCCAACCAGCAACCTTGGAAAAAATACTATGACAATTGTCATTGTTTAGACCTGTCATTTGTGGTTCCTTCTTCTGAAAAGCAGTAGTTATAGTAAACTTGTTTCTCTTTTACTTGGATTTTTGTGCAAATGACAGTAGGCACAGTCAAGTGTAATGAATAAGATGGGTAAAAAGCCTGGGCAATCTCAAATTTTGACGAAAATATTATTTTAATCCATGAGATTTTATAAGATCTAAAAACTGATTAACCTTAAATGTTTTGTATGTTCACTAAAGTTCTTACTCTTAGCCCCATAATGTCAGTTTGTAAATTACTTGGAACATGAAATATTAAGCACTGTTTTATGAAGGCAGCCGTTGTATCTTACTAGCTGTGTGACCTTGGGCAAGTTACTTTTCTGTTTTTTTCTCATTTGTAATATGGAAACAGTAAGTTCCATGAGTTATTTCAGTAAACCTAAGTTTATTGAAATAATATATACAAACACACAGGGCCTCTCACATAGTAACTGCACAATTCTAACTACTGAATCACCACCCAAGACCTAGCACAAGATTTTTGTTACGTTCTCAGGCCAGTGTCTACATTTAAGTCTTAAATAAGATTCAATTTCAGTGTGATAATGCTAAATGGTGACATAGGGGATCAACCCCTATAGATCCAAACCTGGAGCTACATCTTAAGGAGTTATCTGTTGTGTTAGAAAGTCATGCTTCATCTACTTATGGAAACCAAGACAAAGCCTGGGTGTGTATAAACTACGTAACAAAAGAAATTGCTGGAGGTATCACTAGGGTTTCTTGACAATGTAAATTCAATATAATGTTTTTTGCTGTGATAGTTGGCATAGTGATGAAGAGCTATGGCTCCTAACCAAAAGGTCGGCAGTTAGAATCCACCAGGCGCTCCTTGGAAACCCTGTGGGGCAGTTCTGCTCTGTCCTGTAGGGTCGCTATAAGTCGGAATCAACTCGATGGCAGCGGGTTTGGTTTTCAGCAGGTTTTGGGCTTCCTGAACATCTTCTTAGAAATTAGTTTGTGTACTCTGCTTAATATGCCCCAGGAAGGTGGCTCTGGGGAAGATGGAATTTCTAAATCAAGGCAGCCTGCTGGATAAGGTATGAAGGGGAAACAGGCTTTGTTAGGCCAAACAGGAGTGCCCTCATGTGGTCCGCTAGTTCACTACAGTTTGCTAAGTCACTGTTACATAAGTCCCTGGCATGTAGCTACTGTTGTCCACGATGCCCTCCTGCTGCAGGGCAAGGAGATCTACTTTGGTCCTGCAGCCGCCCAGCACCTGGCCTCATATGTAAGTTTCCCTAATAAACTCCTTTGCTGCCACACTGAGTTGCCCGCCTCTTTCTTCAGTCTTGGTGCCCTCCATCTTTGGAGGTTTAAGTTTCACGTTACTGGTCTATGCCTGGACAAGGTACTGTCCTAGGTTTTCTGGTACCCAAGTGTAACATTAAACTACAAAGCAGCTTTGGAAAATTACACTGCTAGTGACAGTGATGTTCAAAGAGATTTGTTAGATAAAACGGTATGTTTAAAATTGTAAAGTTGTACCAGTGATTCAAAAAGGTCAAGGGATATGCCAAAAGATAGTTTTCTCTCTTTAAAAAACACTATTACGTAAGGGTGATACACAGAACTGGAGACTGAGTTCTTGGTAAGAAGACTCATGCCTGAGTGACTGGCCTATTTCTACCATTATCTACTGCTTTTGACTAGGGTTTCTTTCCCTTTTCCATTGCAGCTTTTTCATTAGACTCCCATCACTGGAGTTTAAAGGACAAAACCCTGCGCATTCAGTACCTAAAGGTTTGGTATTATACTGTTGGCAAGAACCATAAGACAAGGAATAAAAAATCTCTTCTTCCTCTATCATTGTTAGATCTTTGTAGACGGGATACCCACCTATCCAGTGTCATCATGAATGACAGTACTAAAGGCCCACTGTAATTTACAGCTTCTAGAATTTTAAATTGGGAATATTCTAAAGACCATCATAAACCTAACTGCCTATGACTCGTACCTTTATCTCCCAAGGAGCACATAATAATACTGCTTAGTTATTCTGGGAGAATCCTTACAATCCAAGTCCTTTCCTTCTTTAGCTCTAGCTGTTGGAATTTATTCTGAGTAAAAATCAGGCCTCACTGGTCTAGCCATTTATTCACAGACCCTGAGAAATGAGGCATCGGGAGAGAAGGTGGAAAGAAAAAAGCAGAAATGGTAGGCCAGCTCCAGGCTACTTGAAAACGTGCCCACTGCCTTCCTAAATGGACATTTTGCACTACTAGGACAGTTTCCTAATTTTCTTTCCTAGAGGAAAACCAGATTTACAGTGTACTACTCTTGCCACTGCTATCTGCTTTTCTATTCTGATCTACTCTTGCTTGGAATGATGAAGTCTCTAAGGGTCTTGACAATATTTAAAGTTAAAAAATTTCTTAGGGCTATAATTCTAGCAAGAAGGTAAACAGAGTTAACAGAGAAATAAGCAAAATGAGCTCCTGTTCAACTTCATGGCCTTACTCCTATCATAGTAAAGAACTTGTTGAGCTGGGTAGAAACCAATGGTACACAAACTATTTTAATTAAATAAGGCCTTAGGCCAATTAAACAAGACAGATAATCTACGAGTTTAGAATAAAACAATTGTTAAAATTCAACACTTAAATGATGGATGTAAAATAGTACTTCAGGAACATTCAAACATATAACCTCTTTCAAAAGCTGAGGGCTTTTAATAGAAATTTCGATGAAAACCAAGTGTTCAACAAAGAAATTTTTCTCTCAACCAGCAGAAAGGTGGATCCAGCAATTCTCATCCACCATCATACAATGAAGAAACAATACTTTCAAAGAATTATTTTCAGGTGAACAAGTTAAATCAGAGCAGGAAATACTGTACATAAACATACACGTGGAAACTCTAAAAAACAAGCTGTGAAAAAGGGACCTATAACTGAAACAAATGTAATTTGAGAAAAAGCAAAAACATTTTGCTCTTTGCAATCTCCACAAATAAGATAATTTTAGGAGCAGAGACTTCTGTAACGAAACCGCTATGACTAAAAGACACAAAAAACCTTGAACAGTCTTTAGTGTAACGGTGATTTCCTTGGCATAATAATTACAAATTTTTTGGCTTGTTTCCTTTTTCTTTCTCAAATTCAGCTATCTGATTAAATATATTGAGCAAATTTTGAGGTAAATTCTTCTTCACTCTACTTTCTGATTGCTCTTTGCTACTGAGTCCATCTTCTTCTGGAACCTCTGTTTTAGCATCTTCCCCACAACTGTCCTCCCTTTCATACTCTCCTTGATTAGTATTTAATTGGTATCTTTGCTCATGTTTACTAAAATCACGCGATCCAGAATAAGTACACTTTTTATATTTTTCAAGTGACTTCCAAGAATACTCTGAGCTTGCTGGCGAAGCAGAGTATCTCCCCGACCCTGGCTCCCACCTTCTAGACTGCTCTTTTCTTCCCTCTACATCCCTGTCAACTCTCCTATAACCGTAATTTTTTATCTTGTCCTCTGAACTCCTACAGAACGAATCTGCAGAATCTCTTCTATTGGAAAAATGTCTTTCTGATTTATATGGCTTTTCTGTCTTGCTACTACTCGCCTGAGTTTTACAGCTATTATAAAAATCTCTTGGATCTTCAGACCTACCTCCAGAATCATCCGGAATTTCAACTGAAGATGAAGAGAGAGGATATCTATCTTTGTCTTTTACCTGTGTCTTTTGATATGGTAACCTATCCTGCTTTTCCAATAGTTTTTCCACTTCTTGTTTTTGGTTAAGAAAAGATGCTGAAGTATTGACTGGAAGTGGGTAGTACTCATCTTGCCTATTCTGATCTATCTGACTTGAGGATGCCTTAGATGAATGCCTTTTGGAACTGCGAGATGACTCTGATCGGTTCCTCTTACGTTTCTTACGCCTTTTGTGACTGGAAGAGGAAGATGATGATGAAGAAACTGACTCATCAGCAGAAGAAATACTTGAAGAGGAAGAAGTTGATTTTCTTTTTTTCTTCTTCAACCTAAAAAATGTAGTTAACTCATCAGTTATGTAAGTACAAAAACGTTTCTAAATTACCCATAAAGATTTTGGTACTGCTCTGTTCCCTTTTCAGGACATCTTAAAACTGTGATGTAGACAAATGATAGTATAATAACCTGCTAGCACAAGATCTAATTTGACTTTTGGGCAGGTGTCACTGTTAGCAAATCCATCATTTCCAACACTACCATAAAAACTGAGGCCTCCCTAAACACATCAAGGAGAGAAGTGAAGTGTTCTGTCTGCTAGCTCTGGTTCCTGGTTTCTCCACCTCAGCACTAACGGCGCTTTAAGCCCAGTAATTCCTTGTTGTGGAGACTGTCCTGCACACTGTAGGACGTGTGGCAGCATCCCTGGCCTCCACCCACTAGATGCCAGCAGCAATCCACCAGTCATAAAAACTCAAAAAAGTGTCTCCAGACACCGGCAGACATCCCCTGGAGAGCAAAATCGCCCCCAGTTAAGAATCACTTAACTCTAGTTCTAAAACATTTTTCCCTAAAAATTTGACAAAATAACTCCTTATGTATTTTAATTCTAAGGTTAATTCTTTTTTGTAGTCTTAGATTCCACTTTGCTTAGGTTCATTTTATACAAAAACATGTGGAACACATACCTGCTAAGAATTCTTAACATCCATTATCACTTGAAATACTTTTTTTTTTTTACTTTACCTCAGCATGGCACTTTGGTTCAATTCAGTAGTTGCTTTAGGTTAAAAAATACTGAATGTTAGAGTTTACCTTTTCTCTTCCTTTAAGAGCTTACGCAATTTTTCTGCACTTGTTTCTATTTTCTTTGTTTTCTGTCTTTCTTCCTTTTCAGCTTGTTTTTCTCTTAATTCCAAAGATTTCTTTTAGAACCCAGATATCAGGAAAAAACCACACGTTAAAAATAGCAGAAAATATAAAACCCAGTATTCAAAAAACCAATCCCCAACCAGCAACCAGGTTTAGTATACCCAAATCACCATATTATCCAGCATTAAGCAAGTATTTTTTAACATGTGAAAAATTAATCATGCAGATGTTTGGCATTAACCATTGGAATGGCCAGAACGGTATTGAGGACCATATTGCAGTCGGTATCCCATGAAAAAAGAGGAAGCCATTGCATTGGTACCCATGACCCAGAGTGCAAGAAATAGGTAAAATGTAAAATACATGAAGAATTATTAAAGAAAATAAATAAAAATTTCAATAGGACACAGATTTTACAAGTAAAATTAAATAAAGAAATTCCATTAAGGTGAATGGAGGGAGGAATCACCATGTTCATATACAAACCATTTTACAAATAGCACGGCCCAGTTGGATGCATGATTACATAAGAAATCGTTTTCCAGTTTGTGGATGGGGATGAGCAGCACCAGATGTCACAGACACAGCAGCAATGTTCCAAGTCAGAAGAAAATACGTGAGAAAACATCATCATCAGTATTACAGGAAAAGATACTTTTTAAAAATATTTCTTAAAAAGGTTAGTAATTAGCCCACTTATAGCAGCAACACTGATAATTCTGTTAACCACCAGGAAAGTTCCTCACAAGAACAGTTCTCAAAACCACGTACCAAATTTAGGCAACAAAATTTTCTCACAGCGTTTTGTTTTTTGTTTTACTTCTGAGTACTAACAACGCGAAGAGGCACTATGAAGTCAATTTCAAACCCAATTAGTAAAAGCTGTATCTAAAAAAAAGAGACTTCATAATGCATCATTTAAGTATTCTACAAGTTTTCTCCAGAAGAGAGTTAAGTTTGACATTAATTTCAATTATCACTAATTTTCTAAGAGGAAATAAAGAATCACCTGCATATATTTATGAAGCTTTTGCAAAGCATCCTCTGCATCTTTAAAAGTCTCATCCAAAGCCAGAGCTTTCTTATAGTAACTTTCAGCATTTAAAAACTTTTCTTCTTCTTCTAACCTGTATTTGAAAGGAAGATTTAGTTTTATAAAAAGTTCTTAAATACAAGTCAGAGACTTTTATAAGAGGACTTACTAGGGAAGAATAATGTTTAGCAAATTATTTTCCAAAATAAACAATACCTAAATCATGTGCTTTTTACTTATGTACTTGGAAAAAAGACTACATAAAACACAGAAATCAATCCCTGAAACTACTGCCCGGAGATAATCTTTAAACCTTAACCAAAAATATCCCCTTTTCTTAAAACCAAACAATAATTTAGCTTAACTAGTAAAGACTGTCTGCCTTGAGCATTATGCTGTTTTAAGAACCATCTATATGCGATCAAATTGACAACAGCAGCTTGGAAGATTAGATGGGAACCTTAGGGGACAGTGAGATTGTTAATGGTGGAGGAACAACTCAGAAAAAGAGGGTGAGACTGGCTGCACAACTCAACGTAATCAATGTTACTGAAATGTACATGCAGAGTCTGTACAACTGGTGTATATTTTGCTATGTATATTCTCAACAACAAAATAAAAAAAAAATCAATTACTAATAACTAAAGTCATACTGTGTGTCCAGAATTGACATACTGCAGCAGTAATATTAAAAATACACTATAAGCCAGTGTTTTTAGCAAATTTAGTATGATCTTGACTTTTAGAACAGAATTACATAGGCTGGCTTTTCCTAACAGTTTATGAGGAGTTTTCCTCTCTATAGAAAATTTTTCTGATAATTTACTGCTAAAGTTCTTTGGAAACGCTAACACACACGTATCAAAACCAGTCTGTAAACAGGATAATTATTAGATGAAGATCACAAGACTGTGCTGTGAAAAATCAAAATTAGAAAGTTTCTACATAGAACAGTGAAACGATTTTGCAAAATACTTTGTTTTTAAAAAGATCAAAAACGTAGTATAAAACAAAACAAAACAAAAAAACCCAAAAACGTAGTATAAAACAAAACAAAACAAAAAAACCCAGTGGCTTCAACGGGATCACTGTTGCGTGAGTATACCACTTGTGAGAAGGGACAAGTCAAAGATGACATCTCTGGCCTGGATAACTGGATGGATGGAACTGCCATTCACTCAGCTGAAAGACACCAACCATATCTAGGTAGGTACAAGCTATCTAGCAAGTGAGGAAGTAAAACGCTGCTCCAATCACTTCAGTCCAACTGGAAGTTCATACGAGCAAAAACCAAATATTGCAAAATCTCATTAGTTTGAAACTTGTGATCATTCAAACTGAAATGATCATACAAACAGAAATGATTAAGTAAATTCATGAAACAGGAAAGAATTGTACCTATTTAAAAGAATTAATAGCAAAAAGATGCTACTGCTATAGTATAAACTGGCTTTCAATTATTAAAGCAGACTGTTCCCAGATTTATATATGGAGTATGTTTCTTTGAAATACTTTGTAAATTAGACTGGCCTGTTCATTCGTTAAATATTTACAGTGCAACTAAGTATGCCAGGCATCTCAGGATGATAAGGTATAAGGGTTATTCTTAAGGATTTGCTCTTCAGTTTAATCTGTATTTGTGGGTTTTCCTGGACAGAGTGGAGTAGTAAGCTTAATGTAACTTATGAATCTTGATTCACAATTAACTACAGGAGCCTCATTTGACATTTCTAGCATTACACTATTAGAATGATAAAATGAATTAGAAATTAAATCCCTACTTATTAAAAACTTCCAATGTATGTCCAAGAACACTTATCTAATTTCTTGTTTCTTTACATTTCTATTTCTATGCAATGAGAACAGACATTCAGGACAATGAACTTGAGACAGTAAGAATGTCTCCAATCATAAAGAACCTTAGTAATAAGGCAGGAAAAAAAGAAATAGAAAATTTAAAAAGACCACCTGTATTAAAAAACACATGTTCAACAAAACTGATTTGTTCTGAACTGATTTAATGATGCTATTTCCTTATGCTAAATTCAAGATTTTATAGTAGCTGGCTGAATATTAAACCCACTGCCGTTGAGTTGATTCCAACTTACAGCAGCCCTACAGGACAAAGCAGAACTCCCCCACAGGGTTTCCAAGGCTGTAATCTTTACAGAGGCAGACTGCCACGTCTTTCTCCTGCACAGTGGCTGCTGGGTTCAAACTGCCAACCTTTCGGTTAGCAGCTGAAGACTTAATCACTGCACCACCAGGGCTGAGTATCAGACCTCTGCTATTAAAAATATCTGACACTTACTGCCCTCCTCTTTCTACAAGTGTCTGGCAGAGGTATTTTCTTGCATTCCTGTGAGTTGGACAGTTTTCCAATGCAAGCTCAAAATCTTCTATTGCTTTGTTCAGACTTCCTTTCGTTGCGTATCTAGAAACATGAAACCATCGTTAGAGGAATTGACCTTGTGAGCTGTATGTACACCCTGTACACATTCACCTCATAAACACTCCTTAAGGTCCACGATTCACTTACAATGCTCCCCTGGCTACCAAAGCCTCCACGTTCTGTTTGTCTATTTCCAGAGCCTTATTGTATTCATTCATAGCATCAACATGGCGTCCAACCTTAAAATAATCAACTCCAATCTTCACACTAAAAAGATATTTGTAAAGCATCACAAACATTTCACAGAAAAGCCAAATAAAATGTTGGCATGAATACATTTAAAAACAAGTGTCATCAAATTTGACAAATACTTTGTTTTCGATATTCTCAATATACATAAACACTTTTGCCTTTAAATATTTTCATAACAAATATTCACGAAATCCAGTTATCAATATATTAATTCTTTTTAAAAAAACTAAAAAAGTGTGGATAAATTTAGGTCTGTTATGTTTACAACATAATACTAAAACCTATTAAAAAAAAAAAGCTAACGTCAAAAAGATGGATTTTGCATCACTTATAAACACATTTGGTCTTAATTATAAATACATTCTTAACAGAATGCTTGCCTTACCCCAACCTTTTAGACTAGATGATGCAATTGTTGAAAGACAAAGTCTTCATACCATTTTAAAGCCCAAGATGCAGACTGTTTCTTTCTTAATGCAGAAGCATAATCATCTTCAGAGAAATTTTTGCTATTAAAGAAAATAAAAGTCAAACTGTAAATACTTTTTTTTTTTAAGAAAAACTACACTCTGCCTGACACACAGGCACTCAACACTGAATGAATGAATACCAAACAAGAAACCTGTATTCTCTTTACAGAGCAAAATGCTTGAACCATCATTACTTATTTCTATAAAACATACAGGACATTCTTTTTATAAAAGTTTTCATATAGTTCTCTACTTGGTCACATGGTTTACACCTAATTGTTGGTAAAAGACTCCATTCCAGGAGGAGACGGGATCCCTGGCTCACTGAACCTTTGGCACACTGCTGGGCCCAGGCTTAGGATGCCAAGGAAGCCCCTCGGCTATGCAGCTTCTGAGCCCCACATCACTCCCCTCAGCACCTAACAGAGTAACACTGATTCAGTATACCTCTGCAGGCCTCTCATTAAAGATGGTGGATTAGATTCATCTATTCCTAGTTTTCCTAGAAGGTATTCAACTACTCCTGGATTAGCAAATCCCAAGGAACTCTGCATGATATTTTCATAGGACTCCAAAGAGTTGCTGTTCAGTTCAACACTCCTCCTTTAAAAAAAAAAAAAAACAAAAAAAAAACAAAAAACACAGCAAAAACATAAAAAAGACTAATAAAAAGAACACTGTACATGATTCTCCAATTGTTACCAATATTCTACATCACACAATACTTTTACAGTTCTTCTGTAATAGCTAATTAGCACATCCCATTTCTACTAAAGAAATAACGTTACCATATGGTAACACATGTACCATGTTTGCACATGAAGGCGTGGTAGTAGTATATGGCTCTTTCTACGAAGTTTGAAGTCATTTAAGGGTTATAAAAATAAACCGAGCACATTTTACAATACAAAAATTTAAATTCTAAGCTATTACCTGAATTTGACAAAATTTGTTTTTTATCTTATAGAAACAAACTGTTGTTGAAACAATATGGATTAATTACCTGTAGTACAAAGGAAGCTCTTCAGAACTAATAACACCTAATTTAATACCAGATAAGTGTGGCGGAAGAGATGAGCTGTATAGAGATACTGCAAGTTTTTCATGATATCTGTCAATATCCTTGATTCCAGCTAAAAAATAAGAGGACCAAGCTGATTAATAAGAAAACGTAAGCTAATATAAAAAATATAAAACTTTCTGAACATTACTCGCAGACTACGTTTTCCAAATTAACGAAAACAAAACTGACAACTGTTACTATTTTATTAATATGAGGAAATGAATCACCTCGGATGACGTCACCGGTTTGGTAATAGGACAAAGGGTCCCCGTGGTTACTGTGAGAAGGCACGTCTCTCAGTGGACAAAGAGCCTGCAACCACAAGTGTTGGAAAAGACCAGGTCATTCTTTGGTGAGATCAGCATTCTTTTTTATCCTACTTGTTCAGTACAACAGCTGAGAGTTGACACAGACATTAAAAATCAACAGCACTCTGAAGTCTAAATTTAAATAAGGATTTTAATTACTAGTAACTTCTGTGCCCAAACACAATAACACGTTTTCTGGTTCCATTCAGAAACTAGAGTCTCAAGAAACCTTTCAATTAGTTTTAGAAACCAAATATAAGTACAGATTATGAAAGAAAAAGATATTTTGTACTTGTCAAAATGAAACTAAAATCTGTCCAGAAAGTATAAGGATCCCAGTGAAAATGAATGTCAATTCCCCAAAGTTTATATGTCTGTTATCCAGTCTGTGATGGCTTCTACTTTTCTTCCTTTTTCATCTGCCTGGACAGGTAAAACCAAAACCAAACCCAAACCCATTGCTCTCAAGTTGATTTCGACTCACAGAGACCCTATAGGACAGAGCAGAACTGTCCCATACGGTTTCCAATGCTGTAAATCTTTAAGGAAGCAGACTGTCACAACTTTCTCCTGCAGAGGGGCTGGTGGGTTCGAACAGCTGACCTTTCTGTTAGCGGCTGAGCACTTAAACACTGTGCCACCAGGGCTATAGCAAATACAAACCTTTTAAAGTTACGTATTATTTCAAATTCAGGACTATTCACTGTGGGCAAAGTATCTTATTATAACGTACAAATAATTTACTGTAAATACACCACCAATTTTTCTCTAACTTATCCACATGAAAGTATCTACTGCCATATATTAAGAATGTCTTCACCTAGAATACCAACAAACCTTGCCATGTTCACTAATAACCTCTTTGAACACTGAAAAAATGGGACCCCACCCCTTCCAACCACAGAGACCCAAAAGCTTGAAATGGAGAAGGAAACTGTGCAACTCTTTCACTTTTAATAATGTTTTCAAAAGAAACTAGTTTCCTTAGCTAATACTTTAATTCCCAACTAGATGCAAAGACTTAATTCTTGCATTCAGATGACTGTCAAAAACAGAAGTAATCCAAGTAACTGAAAAGCGATTAACTTACTGTGATTTCTAAGTGGGATATATCTCTCATGATGCCACTGCCTAAACAGATCAACACCATGAAAAACCCAAATTCCCGAATGGAACTAATTCTTCCAATCACTATATCACCACGCTCAATATCTCGGAAAAACAGCTCCCTTCGGTCCACACTAGGTATCTCCATAAATTGCTCTAAAGGTGGCATGACTGCATAGTGATCTGGAAAAAAATAACAAAATCACTCACAGTATTTTTGGGTCCTATGTCATCTGAAAGTACCGTTAACCTGCACCGCTATCTTAAGACTGAACTCACCTTCACTGTCCTCGTTAACGTCAGAAACTGCAGGCGCATCTGACTTCCACGAAACCGCAAAAAGGAGATCTGCTTTTTTGGAAATGAATTTCTGTATTTCAAAGTCGTCAACTCTCTTCTCTTTTCTTAAAAAGAAAGAAAACATAAAAACGGGTTTATCTGCAAAGCCTTTTAGTATATCCAAGCTTCTATAACAGAACGCCTTTCATCCTAAACTTCATGCCCGGAGAAAAAGCTTTAACGCGGGCTTCCGTCACTCGCCAGGCTGGAGCTGGAGGGGCGGGCAGATGGGGAAAGGGACGCCCCCAGCGCCAGACGGGAAAGCCCAGGGATCTTGGCAGCGGGAAGAAAAGTTTCGACGGCGTCCAGCATTTCCCACACCGGGTGCGCGCAGCGCCTCCGCCCCGCACTCCGCCCGGCGCGGCACTCCCGACCCGCTCACAACGCAGGCGGCGCGACGCCCAGCGCAGCCGAGGTGCGTCCCGCCCCGCTCCCGCAGAGGCGCCGCTGCACTTACCTGCCCTGTAACTGGGGCGGCGGGCCCCGGGCAGGCTCAGCCGCCGACCCCAGGAGGCTCCGGAAGTGCGGATTGTCCTGCTGCTCGTTCCGGAGCAGGGAGAGCAGCGACGGCCCATGGCAATTCAGCGACTGTCGCAGAAGGTCCCGGTCCATGGCTAGAACTTGCTGGACCCGAAGGCCAGTCGGCTGCCAACTCCTCCTGTTCCGTGCCCACTACTTCAGTCCGTCGGTCTCAGAAGCGCCCATCCCCTTCGCTTCCACGGTTGCCTCCCGGAAGTGTTCCTAGTCGCCCCTAGCGGCGCAGCCGCAGAGCTCAGCGTCGTCTCGCGAGACCGAGCGAGACAACGGAAGCCGTGAGGCTTGAGCTAAGCGTTTCCTCAGCTGAGGGCCGACGAGGGACTGGAGGCCGTCATGTGTGAGGAGCTTGAGTCTTAGCTTCCGGAGTATCCTTGTTAAAGTGAAATGACTGGTTATTGAAAATCTTTCTGTGAGAATTACAGAGAGCCTTTGGCCCGGACTCTAGGGTAAATAATTCATGCACGTATTTATTGAGCCTCTCTTAAGTGCCATTCCCGGAGTGAGAACCCCGAGCGAGTCACACAGAGTTCCCCCCTGAAAGTACTTACTGGCCGTAACCACGTTGAAATGGTTGCTTTGGGAAGATTTTCTGGTAGGCTAAAGGGCAAAAGAAAGACACCAACATTTATTACGCGCTGGAGTTGTATTCCCCACCCATACCCCGTTCGCTGTTAGCGATTTAAGTGTCACCTAAAGCAAGATGACTAATGCCCAGGCATCTGCATATATGTGGGTGGCGCAAATGGTTTGCGCTCAACTATTAACCTAAAGGTTGGCGGTGGAACCCACCCAGCAGCTCCACAGAAGAAAGACCTGGTCATCTGCTTCCATAAAGATTACAGCCAAGAAAACCCTATGGAGTAGTTCTAATCTGTCAAATGGGGTCCCATGAGTCGGAATTGACTCCATGGCAATGAGTGTGTATATATATATATATATATATGTATATATGTATCTATATATATATGCATATGTATATATATATGTGTATATACATATAGCGAAATCACGCAGCCTCGTTAAAATTGAAAATAAGGAATTTTTTTGAGGGAATAGAGACAGCTGCAGCGGAAACGAACATTGCAATGGGGAAACGTGGAGTCCCAGCAAATGGAACACACAAATCCAACGGGGAGCAATTAGGAGCAGCCATTGGAGGCACACAGTTACAGGGCTGGAGGAGAAAGTACGAAACACAATATTCTGATTGGTTTACAGTGATTGGTCAGTCAAAGGCAAGACAAAGTAAGCATAATCTTTGTCATTACTGGTTACATGAATACATTGATTGGCTAAAAGACATAATTGAAAGACATGGGGTCAAGGACGGGGCGCTTCATGTTGGTTGCAAAGCAAAGACATGATGGAAATTTTCAGGAGCTGTCCATTAAAGGTTACCTTGCTCAGTGTCAATATCAGGAGGAGACTGGGAACAAGGTTTCCATGAGATATTCACATTCTTTAGCCTGACTGAAAAGAAACTTATTTTCTTAACCATAATAGGGATTGGTCCCTAGGCAACAAAGGTAGAGTCTGGGGTAAGGTTACATTGAGCTCTTAGAGTTAGCTCAGTCATTTTACAAATAGGTCAGATGCCTCTGTTTTGATTTTAGCCCTAATTAGTGTATATATATTCCTTTCTATTTCTTTAGTTTATCTCAGTGGTTTCTCAAAATTCAGTGTTCATTAGACTTACTGTATGGTGTACAGTGTTGTGTACACAAAACTCAACACAATGTTATTTTTAGATGCTGTCCAGTCAATCGCAGCTCCTAGTGACCCCCTGTGACAGAGTAGAACTTCCCCATAGGGTTTCCTAGGCTGTAATCTTAACAGGAGCATATTGCCAGGTCTTTCTCTCGCAGAATGGCTGGTAGGTTCAAACCACTGACCTTTTGGTTAACAGCCAAGCATTTAACCATTGCACTAGCAGGGATCCTTTTAGCTAATGCTAATTTTGAGATGATGTGGTTTTGTTTGTATTCCAATATATTAAAATTAGTACCATTTAAGTGTGTAATTTTTCAATGAAAATAAATGGTAGCAGTTGGTCTGCCACTCTCCATCTATGTGTCTTTGGGAAGGTCAACTTGCCCTTCACTGTCTGAACAGCTGGATAGAAGACCAGGCCCGGAATATAGTGCATCGTGTGAAAAGTTCAGGCAAATAGGTAAATAGTTTACTGAGACTTGGGAAGGTACAACAAAGAAGAATGCAAGTTTAAAAGAATACATTTCCAGTTAGTATGGGCACACCAGGAAACTTTAATAAGTGGTGCAGACTGATTTGGATTGTCATAACTCTAGAGAATGACCGTTATTAGCAAGGAGGGTGCTGTCACTGAAAAGGAAAGCCCGTCACTAAAAATTAACTATATAGACATTCTGGTAAATAAGTGATTATAGTCAGTCAGTCTGTCATCAGGACCTAATTATCCCTGGAGAGACTGAGACCCCAAGTGTCTGAGAACCAGACCCCAGGGAGTGGTACCTAGCCTGGGAATGCCACTTGGTGAGACCATTCCCTAGTAGCACATGTCTTCATCCCTGTGGGCTTTGCTGACCCTTCGTTCTAATTCTAACACTTGAGCAGCCTCCAGCCATTCCATGTCTTAAACATCTGAAGCTGCTGTAAGATAGCCATGGAGACAGGATAAAGTAGCTGCTTTTAGAGGGTCGGCAGCATTCATCAAGAGTAACATTGAATGCCTGCTATGTACAGAGCAGTGTTAGAAATAATGCAGTACAATCAGGTGGAACTAAAACTTAGGCTGGGGTTTCTGCCTTCTGGCCTTAAATGTAGGTAACCAAAGTAGTTAGGTGCCAGAGATAAACTTGTTTTTCATGCCCCAAATACCATACCCACCTCAGGGGATAAAGCCTTTTACAATTACAGGTGTACCTGAATTCATTCTGCTGACAGGATATCTGACAGATATCCCTTTGACTTTAAAGGGGGCAGGGTACTGGATCTTTGAAGCAGGAGTGGAGGGAACAAGGAGAGATGAAGTGAGATTATACACAGAAAAGGGAGTCAGGGATACAGAAGACAAACATCACAGAGATGCCAAGGATTAGTCCTAGTAGTTAGGTGCCTCTTTCATACATCACGTTTTAGTCTGCCTTCTTAAGGGAGAGAGAAAAGGAAATCATCTGCTCGTAGTTTTGCTTCGTGGAGAAACCAGTCCAGGTGGGGTTTCTTAAAGGGGACACAGGAAGAAAACAGCTTTTTTTTTTCTTTTCCTTTCCAGTTCTTGCTTTGCCTTTTTGTTTACTAGTTTTTCTTTTTCTCTAGAAAACTTTATTTTTTCCTCTCTCTCTCTGTTTTGAAGGGTCAGCTAACCATTTGGCCTTTATTAATATTTTCCAAGAAAAATTTCTAGATTAAACGTGAATAATTAAGTGAATTTGTGTAGGTGGCAGGGAGGGAAAAGGCAGGGTATTCACTAGTCAGATATTTGGTGTCTGGCTCCTTTGCTTATTTTTGTTGTGATGTCGAGTTCCATTTCTAAATGAACATGTACATCATTTTAACAAACATTCTCTAGGCTCTGGAGATATAAAGGTGAAGAAAACACTCCTGAACCACTCCTCGAGTGGCTCACAGTCCAGTGGAGGAGCAGACATAATAAATATGGCACAATGGTAAGTACTATTTTAGTGGACACCTACTAGGTCTGCTTAGATCCCTCTTCTCTGGGAAGTAGAATAGTGGGAGCTGATGGAGTCAGGAGAGGGGACGTGAAACAAGTTTGTGCATTCTGGGCAAAGGACGGAATATATTTAAAGAAGTAGAAATGTGAAAAAGCAAGACACATTCTGGAGATTGCAAGGGTGAAATTGAGATAGGTAGGTATATTTTAGTTATGTAGCATGTCATTTCAGGTAGGCTATAGACCCCCTGCTTCCTCTGCACCCCCTCCCCCAGAGTAAGATTAAATTCCTGATTTATTTAGCTGTTAAAGAGTAATGAATGCATACTCTGTTGAAATTAAAGTGAAGAGATTTATTGAAGTTTTGAAAGCAGTCCAGACCGGGGGAAATGTCTGATCTCACTGAGTAGAACAAGTGCTCCCAAAATGGCGAAGCTGCCGAGACTTTTTAAAGGGTAGTGCAAAGAACCTAAGGTGCACTATTTCAACTGGACATTATGAACTTAGATAGCATATATGGGCTAAGGGGATTGGACACAGCACATAATAGCAGAGGAGTATGCCAACGGGGTTAGTGATTGTATACTGGATCTATTTCAACTTGAAGTCTTTTGAAATGTAAAGGTTGGCCATCTGGTTAGGAAGGAGTGAGAGCCTAGATTTTTTTTTGAGAGTGGGTTGTTAAGATAATTGGCTTAAGGCAAAACCAATTCTTGAGGACATCTTACACAAAGAGTTTGATAACTGAGCAACAACCCCAGGAAGCATTCTGCTGGCATTCCTTTTGGCTTAATCATAGAAAAAAATTTCCTTAGCTGCACATTTAAGTCTGTACAAACATCAACTGTGGCTAGGGAAGAAAACAGAACTTAACAAAAGAAGGTTTGGCCCAGACCTCAAGCCAGCTGTTTCAGATTTACCAGGCACCCTGATTTTAAAAGCCCTTACACATAGCAAAGAACACAGACATTAGCTGAAGCATAGTAGCCACGTAAAGCAGGGCAGGAGCAGCCTATCAGTGTAACTTTTCTTGGACCTTCTGAGTTTTTCAAAATAACATGTATAGATGCTAGTAAAACTGTCTACAAAAGATAAGGTCTGTCTGTTTTCCAGATTCTGGATGCTCAGATTATTTGGGAAAGATTTATACAAATAATCTATAACTTTATAAGAAATATTTACACATAGTTCCTTGATTCAAACAATTTCAACAAGGCTTCATCTCGTCTGGGGTTAGGATGGTAAACGAATAATTTCTTTTGTAAGGATCGGCACAAAGCTAGTTCCTATGAGGCAGAGGTTAAAGATGTCCCAGATGTCTCAATGGCTAACTTTTCTAAGCTGCTGTACCACTCCATCATTTCTAACATCAACTACTCCCTCTCATCTCAATACTCTCTCTCGTGTCTCTGGGTTCCCTGATTTCTTATAAGTCTCACAGAACTCACGGACCATATAAAGGAAATGGCTTATGAGGTTTTGGAGGCTGGCAAGTCTCAAATTCGTGGGTCAGGCATAGACTTCTCCCTGGCCCTCAGTCTCTGCCCAAAGGCACTCAGCTTTCTCACTCCATGGCCCGGGAAGCCCACTGTACCGTCTCCTGTGGGTCTCTCCTTCTTTGGTGGTGGCGGGCTCTCCTCTTTGCTCTGGAATTGGCCCTCTTTTAAGGCAAAACTGACCAATCCCCTTGGTAGGCCACAGTTACCCTATCACACAATCACCTGGGTAGGAGTTACAAGACCATGGCTATAAAGGCCACGCATAAAAGTAATTAATCCACCACAAATGGTGTGTGTGTGTTTTAGGAGAGGGAGGGTAGAACTGAATGAGACTCTAGGGATTTTTTACAGTACCTCTTTTTAATTTTCTGCATCGTTTTAAAGCCCTTGTTATGGATTGAATTTTGTCCCCACCCCCTCAAAAAAAAAAATGGTTTAAAATCCTAACACCTGTACTTGTACTTGTGACTCTATTTGAAAATAGAGGTTTCCCTTTTTTATGTTAATGAGGCCAGACCAGTGTAGGGTAGATCCTAAACCTAATTACTTCTGAGTTATAAAAAGACCAGAATAGATACAGACATACACAATGGGGCAGACAGATGCCAAGAAATGCCAAGGAACTCCAAGGAACGTCTGAACTACAGACAAGGAAGGACCTCCCCGTAGACCCATGCCTGAATTCAAACTTTAGTCTCCTGAACTGTGAGAAAATAAATTTCTGTTCTTTAAATCTACACTTGTGTGTATTTCTGGCAGCACTAGATAACTAAGACTGTGATACCAGAGAGTCAGTTGCTGTTCTAACAACTACGTAAAATGTGGAAGTGGTTTTGGAATTGGGTAATGGGTAGAGGCTGGAGGAATGCACTTGGTAGTAAGAGTGTAGATTGCCTTGAAGAGACTGTTGGTATAATTATGGACATTAAGAGTGACTCTTAAAAGAGTCGAGAGCTGTGGGGAAAGCTGTCATCATGAACAAAATGTTGCTAGAAATGTGGACATTAAGTGTGCTTCTGGCTTAGGGTCTTAGTCTCATGAGACTGAGTCAGTTGGCGTAATATAGTTTACAGAGTTCATGTTCTGTGTCCTAGTGAGGTGAGTAGCATCTGGGATCTTAAAAGCTTGCATCTGAGATATAACCATTGGTCTCTACTCATAAGGAGCAGAAAAGAAAGAAGGAAACCAAAGTCTCAGAGAATAAAATAGTCTGTAGGGCTGACAGCCTATATAAGCCCTGGCCTCATCTACCCTGATACCAGAAGAATTAGGTGGTGCCCAGCTTCCACTACCAACCATTCTGATCAGGGCCACAATAGATGGACCCTAATAGTGGGGGAGAAAAACGGAACTTAAATTCTTAAAAAGTCCAGTTTACTGGACCAGTTGAGACCAGAGGGCTCCCTGAGACTATTCCTCTGAGATACTCTTTAAATCTTGAACTGAAACTATCCCCTGAGATCACCTTTTAGCGAAATAACAGGGTGGCGCACAAAATAAGGATATTGCCCATAAGTACAGTGCTCTACTAAAAACCATCTATATCAGACCCAAAGGTCAACAGTTATCTAAAGCAAAGATGAGAAAATAAGGGGACAGGGAAACTAGAGTACTGGAAATGGAACAACCAGAACACAATTAAAAAGAATGTTGACCGATTGTGAAAAATGTAACTGAAAAATTTGTATAGAAATTGTCAAACAGGAACCTAATTTACTGTGTAAACTTTCACCAAAAGCACAATAAAATATTATTTTTTTTTAAAAAAGTGCTTATGGTGAGGCTTAAAAAGGAAAACGAACACTATATATTGGACACTGCAGGAAAGGCAGCCCTTGTTTATAAAGTGTCAACGAACCTGTCTGAATTATGTTCAAATGTTTGGCAGAAAGTAGAACTTGTAAGTGATGAACTTGGATCTTAGCTGAGGAGATTTCTAAACAAGATCTTAAAGGGGTGGCATGGTTTCTCCTTGCCACTTACAGTAAAATGTAGGAGGAGAGAGATTTAGAAATGAACTTTGCAAAAAGAAACGAGAACTTAAAGATTTGGAAACTCCTATTGTAAAAACTAAGCGTGTCCTGGGACTGACACCAAGTGTGTAGCTGCACAATCTTTTGCTAAAGAGACTACGCCTATGAATGGTAATATAATCAACACTCTCAGCAGAAACCCTGTCAGCTAGACTGAAAGGGACAGAGAGAGCATGAAACGAAGGAAAGCTGTCTTCTTCCTGGAGTTCTGCAGACAGGAAATGGACCAATGGAGCTTCTTGATTGTGAACATCTGTTGTCCTCCAAGAAAAGGAGTGGGCCATCCCAGAACAGTTCAGAGACCAACAGAACTGTCAGAAGGAGCTAGGGGGCAGGGCTGTTGCTTCCTTGGTTTCAAATGGCGGAACCACTGCCCCCTAGGCTTCAAAGGGTGGGGTCACTGCTACCTGTTATGGAGGGTGGGACTGCCATTCTGGTGGGCCAAGAGACTGGGGCCCCTGCCCAAAGTTGAGGGGGCAGTGCTTCTGTGTGGGTGGATCAGACGAATGACCCCCACACGCCCCAGGACCAAAGGGGTGGAGTTACCATCCCAGTGGGTCTAGACAGCAGGCTGATGGCCAGGGCTGAGGAGCCTCCACCCAGAAGCGGGGAAGTGTGGACAGTGTCCAGAGTTCAGAAGGCAAGGCCATTGCCCAGTTATGCCTGGAAGACATAGCATTAGTTTCAAGCCTGAGAGCTAATGAGATTTGTTCTGCTAGGCTTTGGACTGCTTGGTTGCCATGATCCCTTCTTTCCCTCCAATCTTTCCCTTTTATAATGGGAATGTCTACCTTCTACCTGTTTTACCTTTGTACTTTAGAAGCAGATGACTTGTATTCTGGGTTTCATAGGTCCACAGATGGAAAGGAATTTTGCCTCAGGATAGAACATACCCAGAGACTCACCCATATTTGATTTAGATGATTCAGAAAATTAAATATTGAACTTAGAGTCCATGCTGGAATGGATTAAGACTTTTGGGGTCGATGTGATAGGGTGAATATGTTTTGCCTGTGGGAAGCATATGAATTTTTTGGGCAAAGGATAGAGTGTCGTAGATTGAATTGTGCTCTCCAAAAATATATGTTGAAATCCTAACCCCTGTACTTGTAAATATGACCCTGTTTGGAAATAGAATGTTTTATTTTGTTACGTTAATGATGTCAGAGTTATAAAAAGACCAGAAGAGATGCACAGACACACACGGGGAAGACATATGTCAAGGAATGCCAATGAACTGTGGGACTACAGAAAAGGAAGGGCCTCCCCTCAAGCCCCTCTCGAGTTTGGACTTCTAGCCTCCCAAACTGTAAGATAGTAAGTTTCTGTTCTTTAAAGCCACCCACTTCTGGTATTTCTGTTATGGCAGCACTAGGCAACTAAGAGAGCCCCTCTCTCTTTTTTTCCGATTGTACTAAAATAATCCCCCCTGCATTTTGTGTGTGTGTGTGCGCGCGCGCACGCTTAACCTAGCTTGAGTAAATTTATGTTTTTTTGGAACCCAAAGAGTCTTGACTAATTACTACGAAGCTATCAATTAGTAGCCTCTGCCGTTTCTACTGTGATGTAGGTAAAGATATTTTACCCTTTTTAAAAATGAAAGAACAGACATGGCGAGGTTGATTATTAGTTCTAAAACTGACTCTAGAATCCACATCTTCTTACTGTATATCTAGTACTCTTTCCACCATGCCATGCAATTTAAAGGGTCAGCTGAAACCATGCTCTTTACAGATACCATTCGTAAATATATATGTTGAACTTAGTTTATTTTAAAAATATCCATTACTATTTTAACATCCTAAAATAGCCTTGAGCCTTTTCTTCTATAATGGGGCACTTGGTTTTGTTTGTAAGCACAAGGTACAAGAAATTTAGATTATAGCTTTGTTACCATATAATGTAGCTAACTTTGTTCTATTCAAATCCCACTGCTGTCCAGTCAATTCTAACTCATAGCGAGTCAGAACTGGACAGAGTAGAACTGCCCCATAGGGTTTCCAAGGCTGTAAATCTTACGAAAGCAGACTGCCACATCTTTCTCCCACATTCTATTGGAAGTCCACACTGTTCAAAGTTCATATCTCTCATGAAGCCACAAGTTTTATCTAAAGGTGACTAAGGGAAGAGTGAGGAATACCAAGTGGAAAGTATGGATAGATCAGCTAAAAATCCATCCCCATCCCCTTCTGATAAGGTTGGTACATTTTCATTCATTACAATAGTCTTTGTTTGAAAGGATTACACCGCCTTCCCTTTTTCTTTTTCATACCACAGACCAACACAACTTTTAAAGGAAGTAAACATTGTTATTCTACTATTACTCCACTTGAGGGTGCTGTAGGATCATTGTGGGTATCAAATTTTCTACCCTTTACCAGAAAAAACGTATTGCCAACTAAACATGGATTTAGGGATTGGGAACTGTACCTGTCATATAAAGCCATTTATGAATAGGTTTGCTTTAACATCTTCTCCATCTTTTAGTTACTGGTAAATGTTTTGAAGGTATTATTATTTTATTTTTTTAAATTGTACTTTAGATAGAAGGTTTACAGAACAAATAGTTTGTCATTAAACAGTCAGTGCACATATTGTTTTATTTATGACATTGGTTAACGACCCCATGACACGTCAACACTCTCCCTTCTTGACCTTGGAGGACCTTTTTTCTTTTTTTTTTGGTGAAAATATACGTAGCCAAAGATACACCATTTCAAAAATTTCTGCATGTACAATTCAGTGACATTGATTACATTCTTCTAGTTGTGCTGCTATTCTCACTATCCTTTTTCAAATTATTCCATCACCATTATCTTCAACTCATTGTCCCCTAGGCTTCCAATCAAACCTTTTGAGTTGCTGTTGTCGGTTTGATCTTTTTTTTTTTTTTTTTGGTACCTTAGATGAAGGTTTACAGAGCAAATAGTTTCTCATTAAACAATTAGTACACATATTGCCCTATGACAATGGTTAACAACCCCA
>NW_004444028.1:10243695-10262823 GCF_000243295.1 Trichechus manatus latirostris
TAGATGAAGGTTTACAGAGCAAATAGTTTCTCATTAAACAATTAGTACACATATTGCCCTATGACAATGGTTAACAACCCCATGACATGTCAACACTGTCCTTTCTCAACTTTGGGTTCCTTATCACCAGCTTTCCTGTCCCCTCCTGCTTTGAAGGAATTATTTTAATGTCAGTCTGTTGTTATCACATTGTCCAGGATTGATTAGCTCAGTAATTTTGAATTACTTTTTCTGAGAGAAAGATCACTGATTTCAGTTCCAATCTAGGCCAGTTTGAATAGACCCAGAGCTGAACACTGTATAACTCTGGGGGAGGGGGCCACACACATTATAATCTGTGTGCATGGTGCTCCTGGAGATGTGCAGTGCCTGACCATGCACAGGGTCCATCTGCAGTACTATTCCCAGGCATTTTTCCTTCACTTTTGTTCTCAAGTTTCGACATTTCTTTGAAATGAAAGTAATCAGTCATCTATCTTTTAATTAATGAACAGTAACGCCTTTTTATTTTGTTGATGGCAGCATGAAAGAAGAATTTCAAGGACTAGAAATTTATTATTGCCTTCCTTATTGGAATTCATTGGAAGCTCCAACATATGGGGAAAGGATTTAACTTTGATCCTAGATACTTTGGATATAGCATTTGATTATCTGTAGACATAGATTGGTCAACTTCCCAAATGCATTTATTCAGCAAATATTTGGTGAGAGTTAGGCACTGTTGCAGATGCTATGGGATATAATAGTTTAAAAAATGCACAAAGATCTCTGCCTTCATGAGGCTTATGTTCTGGTGAGGCAGACAGACAATGAGCTATAAACATAATACATAAGTAAATGATGCAGGATGTTAGAAGGTGATAAATTCTATAGAAAAAGAAGTAAATGAGGGTGAGGGACACTGGAAGTACAGAGCAAATCTAGTTTTAAATAGAATGATCAAGGTATATATCACTGAGAAGGTGACATTGGAGCAAAGACTTGAAGGAGATGGAGGAGTTAGTCATTCAGCTTATTTGGGAGAAAGGAGTTCCAGGCAGAGGGCGCAGCCAGTAGAAAAGCCCTGAGGCAGAAAGGTGCTTAGTGTGTTTGAGGAGCAGAGTTGCAGGAATAGAGTGAGCCTTGAGGCGCAGGTCATGCAGGGCTTTGTAGGACATGGGAGGGAGTGGGATGCCACTGTAGGGTTTTAATCAGGAGAGTGGCACAATTAGACTTTCATTTTAAGGGGATCACTTTGGCTACAGTACTGACTGGAATTGACTAAATAGCTATTGCTCATAATAGCAGGGGAAAGTTTATGGAAAGCTAAATACCTTCTTTTTAGTTCTGAGGAAATATAATTTCATTTAAAAATTTATCCATCATTTCATAGAATGGAAATATGAAGTTGCAGTGGCTTCAAGAACATTAAGAATGTGAATATTAACTTTGAGGTATGCAGTTATCATAGTGGCAAGAATTTTAGTTCAGGAGTACTCTCTGTGTTTTTTGGGCAAATCATTTAATCTCCCAAAGCCTCTTTTGTCACCATTAAAACTAAGGGCTGGATGAGATGAACTTTGAGGTCTAACTCTTAGCACGTCTGTTCTGTGATAAAACCAGTCCAAGTGCTAAAACTGCATGTCTTCCTTTAAGCCAGGGTGCCTCGTTTTCTATGAAATCAGTATGAAATTCTTTTCCTGTTGTATTGTGTTGCTGGTAAGTGTGGATTCCTTCTGTGGCTGGTCTCTTTAAGTGAATGAGATTCTTTAGGTCCTTAAGTTGTAGTTAGAAGATGGACAGCCAGAGAAATCAGAAAGGGAGATTGCTGACCACCCTTAGGGATTCTTAGTGTCCTTAAAGTAGCCATTGCCTTCTGGGCACTGGTCCTCAGTTTTGCAAGTGCAGAAAATAAAGCCAGGCTTGGCAGACAGATACACAATGACCAAAGTAACTAGAGGCTGATTCAGAAATCTCACTGATAATGTTACTGGTGAAATATAAATGCCAGAGACTCTTACTGGGCATCAATATATTCTCCTATGGGAAGCCCGTTTTAGTCAGAAACTTGTGATCTTGAAATCAGAGCAAAAGCAGTTAGTTGGGTGAAGTTAATGACTAATACCATCAAACTGCGTAATCTTAGCATCCATTTCTTCTGTATGGCTATTTCTGCCAAGGTGATAAGATACTCTGCTCTCCTGTGCACCCTCCCTCTGCACAGTATTCAATATGTGACAGTTTGATGCTTGTTGAGCTCACCACCTCTTCACACACGCTCTCTCTCTCAATATATATATATATATATATAAAATCAGTATTCAAAGTTTTGTTTAACTTTCTTAAAATGGAAGCCTAATATACAAAACAGAGGACAGCAGAACTACTCTTATTGAAGCAGTGGCAGGAAGATATTGAGAATCCAGAACTGAACCCATTTATTCCTTTTCCTCCCTGTCCCCACCCTCCTCTCCTCACACACACCAAATGATGGCTGGTTAGGTCAGGAATATCTCAGACTTGTTAACACATTACTTCTTCAGGCAGGGTTCAATACCATTGATTATGTTTCAGCTTAAGTTATAATTATATTTTAATCATTCCTCTATATGTCTATACTTTAGTCACTCTGGAATTGTGTATTTCTCAAACTCTCTAGTCATGCATTTTCTCTTCTGCTTGTAGCCACTTCTACAGATGGTGAGTCATGTCCATCATGCTTTTATCCTTCCTGGTTTCACTTTCTTAGGAGGTAACTCTGTTTCCAAGTTCAGAAATGTCCTTTCTTTGTCCTAATGAACTTACCATAAAGCCCTTCATGATTTGGTCTCTGCCAATATTTACTACCTCGTTTTCAACCTTCTCCCCTCATTCATCAGATTCAACCACCTAGACTTTCTGACATTTTCTAAATACTCCAAGTTATCCTTATCTCAAAACTTTGTCTTTGCTGTTTTCTAGAATACTTTTCCCTTGCTTTTCTTTATTGGTTTCTTTTTATCTTCAGACCTCACCTTAAAGGTTACCTCTTCTTTCTCACAGCCTTCCATTTATATCCATGATAACACTTATTATAATTTGTTTCCTATAAATTGTCTGTCTTACCCACTAAAATACAAACTTCATGAAGGCAGGGCCATATCTGTCTTATTCATAACTCTGTTCTCAGTAACTAGCTCAATGCCTGGGATGTAGCAGGTACTAAATAAATACATTTGGGTAAATGAATGACTCTGAACAAGTATTTACATGTGGATACTCACACTTACTCAGAGTAAAGTATGTGACATAGCATGTCATTTATTGGAATATGTCTGAGCGGGGCTTAGTTAACCAGGTGGAAGGGGACTTGGAAATAAACACTTATTCTTCATTGGAAATACTTTTTCTCAACAACACAATTGATGACTATACATGTGGACCTTGCCAGATGGATTACCAAACCGTTGCTGTCGAGTTGATTCTGACTCATAGCAACTCTATAGAACAGAGTAGAACTCCCCCATAGGGTTTCCAAGAAGCACCTGGTGGATTCAAACTGCCAACCTTTTGGTTAACAGCTGTAGCTCTTAACCACTATGCCTTCATGGTTTCCAGATGGATTACACAGGCATCAAACTGACTGAAGAAAGAGACAATGGAGAAGCTCAATATCATCAGACAAGACAAAACCAGAGGCTAATTGTGGAACAGGCCATCACTTGCTGGTGTGCAAGTTTAAATTAAAGCTGAGGAAAATCAAAGTAAGTCTACGAGAGCCAGAGTATGACCTTGAATGTATTCTACCTGAATTTAGAGATCATCCCAAGGATAGATTCGATGCCCTGAACACTAATGAGTGAATACCAGAAAGGTTGTGGGAAGAGATCAAAGGCATCATACATGAAGAAAGTGAAAGATCATTAAAAAGAATGAAAAGACCAAATGGATGTCAGAAGAGACTCTGAAACTTGCCCTTAAGTGCAGAGTAGATAAAACAAGTAGAAGAAATGATGACGATGACATGAAAGAGTTGAACAGAGAATATTTCAAAGGATGATTCAAGTAGTATGATGAAATGTGCAAAAACCTGGAGTTAGATAACCAAAATGCAGGAATATTATCAGCATTCTCAAGCTGAAAGAACTGAAGAGAAAATTCAAGCTTTGGGTTGTGACACTGGAGGATTCTGTGGGTAAGAAATTGAATGACACAGGAGGCATCCAAACAAAAAGAAAGGAAAGAATGTACAGAGTCATTTTACTGAAAAGAATTGGTTGACATTCAGCCATTTCAGGAGGTAGTGTATGATCAAGAACCACTGGTACTGAAGGAAGAAGTTCAAGCTTCACTGAAGGCATTGGTGAAAAACAAGCCTCCAGGAATTGATGGAATTCCATTTGAGATGGTTCAACAGCCCTGGAAGTGCTTACTCATCTATGTGAAGAAATTTTCAAGACAGCTCCCTGGCCAACCAACTGGAAGATATCCATACTTGTGCCCATGCCAAAGAAGGGCAGTCAAATGGAATATGGAAATTATCAAACAATATTATTAATATCACATGCTGCAACAAACAAATTGTGCTGAAGATAATTCAAAAACAACTGCAGCAGTACATCAGCAGGGAACTGCCAGAAGTTCAAGTTGGATTCAGAAGAGCACATGCAATGAGGGATATCATTGCTGATGTCAGATGGATCTTGGGTGAAAGAAGAGAAGAACAGAAAGATGAAAGGCATTCTACTGTGTGGATCATAACAAATTATGGATAACATTACAAAGAATGGGAATTCCAGAGCGCTTAATTTTACGCATTAGATGGAATTATAACATATAAAAGATGATATTAAAAAAAAAGTAATTTATATTTCAGTTGAGGGCCTGTATCAACAGAATTTCTGAGCTCATAATGCTTTTATTTTGCTACTACAGAGGTCTAGAACATAAAGAGATTTCCTATCTTCCACAGGGATTTCTGCAGAATAACTTCCATGTTGAGCAGTGAATAAAAAATTGTCTCCTATTTTACATGAATCATTGACTCCATGTGATTTCCTATTTTGAGCTATCAAACATCACTCCTACTTTTAAGAGCCTAGGGTTTCACTGCTATCTACCTTATGGCCATTTCTATGGCTACATTTCAACCTCTTACTTTGAAAACAAAGTGAATACCATCATGTTAGGAAAGTTTTGTTGTTATTTTTTATGACGCAGATCTTTCATTAGCTGATGATCCACAGTTCAGTATATTTGGGGGCGGAGCCAACACGGCACCCTAGACAGATGCACCACGCCATCCCTCTGCAGCAAACACCCAGAAAACTAAGTAAGACAGATACAAATGTCAATCCTGGAACCCTGAGCATCAAATGAAGGGATAAAGAACTAGATCAAACACTGAATGGAAGAAGAAACTGATGGAAAACAGAGAACAAGGAAAGATACAGAGTGGAGGTCCCCTGCCAGCTAACATAGTATAGGTGGTCATCTTGAAACACAGCAGAAGTGAGCCTGGACAGGGAGTATGGAAAGGCAACTTCACAGAGCTCCCAACAGGAGACAGAGAACCCAGTAACCAGAGAAACATACTTTCCCACCCCTCACCCTTCTGGTGAGTAGAAGCAAGAACCCCACCACATCCTGGCAGCCCCCACCGCAGGGGCCCACAATACGAGCCCCTCCCGGCCTGCCCCACCCCTCCTTGCTACACAGCTTTTTTTCCTTCCTTTTCTTTCTCCCTCCTACCTAGCCCCGTATGCCACCTCCCCCCTTCCCACTGGCTCCTGACACTGCCATTTTTTTCCTCTCTTTCTCTCTCCCACATAGCCCTGTACGCCACTTCCCCTGCCTTCTCACTGGCGCCTGGGTACATTCGGCCTCTACTCCCTGGCCCCTGCCATGCCGCCATTTTTTTCCCTTTCTTCTTTTTCTTTCTCCCTCCTACCTAGCCCTGTATGCCATCTCTCTTCACTTCCCACCAGCCCCTGCCATGCCACTA
This sequence comes from Trichechus manatus latirostris, assembly GCF_000243295.1. Lineage (NCBI taxonomy): Eukaryota > Metazoa > Chordata > Mammalia > Sirenia > Trichechidae > Trichechus > Trichechus manatus. The sequence goes on from NW_004444028.1 coordinate 10,249,658, forward strand.
TGGCTAGAGAGCCACTGGTGCTCAGGCCCATCTCTGCCCTGGGCCCAGCCCACTCCCACCTGCCAGCTCTTGCCGTGCCGCCATTGTTTTTCTTTCTTTCTTTTCTTTTTCCCTCCCACCTAGCCCCGTAGCCACCTCCCCCACTTCCTGCCGGCCGCCACCATGTTGCTGCAGTTATAGCACCCCCAACACTCAGGCTGGCTGCCATACCAGGCCTGCACGACCCCTCCCCTCCTGCCACTTGACCAGCTGCTAAACGGTAGGAAGTGAGCCTGTACCACTCCCCATTTGACACCCCCACCCATCTGGCAAGAGGCTGTGAATGCGCTCACACTGCTGGAGCAACATCAGGAGGCAGAGAGAGCCTGCCCAGTCTGCCCTCAGCCACCTTGCCAAACCAGTGTACAGTGAAGCGGGCTCACCCGGCCTGCTGCTGCCCTGCCCATCGGATAAGGTGATGAGAGCTATCGTGCCCACAGAGGAGCAAGCAGCAAAGCACACCCGGCTGGCCTGCTCTCACACATAAAAACAAAACAAAAAAAGTAGGGTGAAACAAATGATCATACAGTCAATAAATAAATAAAATAATACCTTAATGTCTCAGAGACAGCAGATAATATCAACACATATACAAAAGCAGGACAAGATGGCTCCAGCATGTGACCAAAATAAAGAATCAGATAACCTTTTGTTAGCAGAAAAGGCAGTAGAACTACCTAATGTTATGTAATTCAGAAGATTAATATTTAGGCTCTCCAAGAGATTAGGAAAGAGATCAAGGAAAACACAGAAAAAACAAGGGAAAAAAATACACAAAATCATGGAAAACACAGACAAAACCAATGAAAACATAGCCAAAATCAAGGAAAACACAAAGCAATAGAAGAAAATAATACAAGAACAAAATGTCAAAATAAACAATTAGAAATTATACAAAAACAGTGATGAGAAATCCAAAAGATAAACAACAAAGTTTTAGAAATGGGCAACTCAATAGAAGGTTTTAGAAGCAGGTATGAAACAATGGAAAACAGAATTAGTAAGACTGAAGACAAATCCATGGACGTGACTTTGAGGAAAAATCACGGAAAAGAATGAAGAAAATGAAAACCTAAGAATTATGTGGGACACAATCAAGAGCAAAAATTTGCGTATGATTGGGGTTCCAGAATAGGGGAAGAAAATGGAAAACACAGAGAAGATTGTTGAAGATTTGCTGGCAGAAAACTTCCCAAATATCATGAAAGATGAAAAGCCAACCATCCAAGAAGCTCAACGAACCCCATGTAGGAGACATCCCAAAAGAAAGTCACTGGACCTACTGTAATCACACTTGCCAAAACCAAAGATAAAGAATCCTGAGAGCAGCTCAAGAAAAATGAAAAGTCACTTACAAAGGGGGAACAGTAAGACTAAGCTCTGATTACTTGGCAGAAGCTATGCAGGCAAGAAGGCAATGAGATGACATATATAAAATCTTGAAAGAAAAAAAACACCAACCAAAAATAGTATATCCTGAAAAATTCTGTCTCAAATATGATGGCAAAATTAGGACATTTCCAGATAAACAGAAATTAAGGGAATTCATAAAAACCAGACCAAACTTAAATATTGAAAGGAGTCCTTTGGTTAGAGAACCAACAACATCAGACAAAAACCTGAGTCTAGGACACAGGACAGCATCAGCCAGATACCAACCTAGGTAAAGAACTCTCAGTAATAATAAAACAAGGCTAAAAGATTTAAAACAGGGAACCAGAGACATCAGTCTGTAAATGATGACAACGTCAAAACAATAAAAGGGGGAATAAACAGTGTAGGTATAGAACTTTCAAATGCAGAGGAAGTAAAGGCAATATCAACTAATAAAAGACTGGTTCAAACTTGGGAAGATAACGGTAAATTTCAACTTAACCACAAAGAAAGTTAACGAAGTTACTCATCAGAATAAAAAGGAAGAAAAACATAAAGTCTCAGTAAACATGAAATCTATAATAATGAAAGAAATGAAAAGAAAATCCACAAACAAAAGGAACTCAGCATAGAGAAGTAAGAGGAACAAAGAAAACATCAGTACCACAAAAAAAAAAAAAAAAAAAAAGCACAACAATATGACAACAAGAAGCTCATACCTATTGAAAATCAGAGTTTAGTATATTCATTTCCATTGACATCATGGAGACCAGCATGCATATAACAGTGATAATTAATTCATTCTACCATGTGTCTGTCAGTTTGCTGTATTATGGTGGCTTGCATGTAGCTGTGATGCTAGAAGCTATGCCATCAGTATTTCAAATACCAGCAGGGTCATCCATGGTGGAAGGTTTCAGTGGAGCTGACAGACTAAGACAGACTAGGAAGAAAGACTTGGTGATCTACTTCTGAAAATTAGGCAATGAAAACCTTATGAATCACAACAGAGCATTGTTCGACTTGCTTTGGACAGGTCACCAGGAGGGGTCAGTTGCTGGAGGCAGACATCATGTTTGATGAAGTAGAGGGCCAGTGAGGGTGAGGGAGAGTCTCAGTGAGGTGGATTGACGCAATAGCTACAATAATGAACTCGAACATGCTGGCAATTGTGAGGATGATGCAGGGCCTGGCAATGTTTCATTCTGTTGTATATAAGGTCGCCATGAGTTGGAGTCGACTTGATAGCAGCTCTCTCTCTGTACCTATCTATCGATGGATCTGTCTGTCTGTCTACCTATCTATCTACGTATCTATCTGTTGTGGATTAAATTATATCCTCCTAAAATATCTGTCAACTTGGCTAGTCCATGATTCCCAGTATTATGTGATTGTCCACCATTTTGTCATCTGATGTGATTTTCCTAGGTGTTGTAAATCCTACCTTTATGATGTTAGCAGCAGTTATGTTAATGAGGCAGGACCCAATCTACGAGATTAGGTTGTGTCTTAAATCAATCTCTTTCGAGATATAAAAAAGAGAAGTGAGCAGAGAGACATGGGGACCTCATACCACCGAGAAACAAGAGGCAGGAGAACAGCGTGTCCTTTGGACCAGGGGTCCCTGTGCTGAGAAGCTCCTCAGCTGAGGAGGATTGATGACAAAGACCTCTTCCAGAGCTGATGAGAAAGAAAGCCTTCCCCTGCAGCTGGCACCCTGAATTTGGACTTCTGGTCTACTAGACTGTGAGAGAATAGACTTCTGTTTGTTAAAGCCATCCACTTGTGGTATTTCTGTTACAGAAGCACTAGGTACCTAAGACACTATCTAATTCCTTCATCTGATGTTTATTGAATACCTACTTGTGCCAAGCAGCTCTGTGTGCTGGGAATTCAGTGATGAACAAGTTATTGAAAAATCCACATTGAAAAAAAGGTAGTATAAATAGATATTGCTGATGTTTTGCTTTCATCTTGAAGAACCTTCTTTAATTCTAAACGTGTGTACTTGGAAATTAAAGAAAAAGTGGATTTTTTTTTATGACTTCTATCAGTTCCACAGATTAAAGGAACTCGTACCCTATGACAATTTAAAGATGTAGGGAGGAAAGACTTCACAATAGTATAGTGTAATTTCACGGTGACAGATACCATCACATGGATTATCTCTGTGTATTTAAAGTATTTCCAAGCCTTTGCCAATGCCTCTTATTTCTAGCCAAATTAAGGATAAATAATTTCCTGAATTGCATAGGCCCCTTGCAGTTAGTGGGATAAGAACTACATCAGTGAAATTTTTTATACCAAATGATAAGAAATTGTTTATGGAATATTTTGAGCTGATATAATCCCTTTTCCCAGTGCTCATGGAGAGAGTTGAACTATGAGACAAATACTCTTCTGACAGATTCTATTTTAAATGATTAAGCAAACTTTAATATAGGAAATTCAAAGTGGATGATAGCATCTTCGCTGCTGAGTGTTTTTGTGTAATCTCAGTCTTTACCAAGTCTGTTCTCAGAACTCATATGTGAGACTTTTTGGCATTTAGGTATTAGGCATTTTTTCCTTTCAAGTTGCACACCAAGTTTTCCTGAAACTATATCATAGGTGCTCATTTCAGTTTCTCCTGCTATCCTTATAAGACCCATATTTACATGGGCCGTGTGACACACTTTATTGCTAAGGCTATCCCTTGCATGTGACATTTTTTTTTTTTAATTGTGGTGAAAACATACCTGTCAAAACATTTGCCAAGTCAACAGTTTCTACATGTATAGTTCAGCAACATTGATTGCATTCTTCATGTTGTGCAACCATTATCACTATCCTTTTCCAAAACATTCCATAACCATTATCATAAACTCAGTGCCTCCTAAGCAAAAACTCTCCCTTTCCCCCTCCCTTCCACACCTATTTGTATATCACATCTTAAGTTTTGGAGGGAACTATGAAAATCCTCTTAAATTAAAAAAAAAATCTCTTAGATTTTCCCAGTTGCAGTGGTATCACTAGGGTCGGTATCACCCAATGCAGTACCCGTGGTGCCCCCCGCCCCCCGCATGTGGATCTCATCCTGTACTAGACCATACAGAACCCTTAGTGATGTTTTTTGTACTAATGTTACTTGTAAATTGTAATTCCCGTATGTCACTCCGTCTTTTTCTGTAATTAATACTTCATTCTCAAAAAAGTTATTGGTATAGGTTCACAAATACTAATTACCACAGTATTGTAGTTAAAACACCAGAGAATTTGAGAACAGTTCAAATTTGAAAACAGAAAATTTCAAAACTGACAGCAAAGAAAACAACAGCATGTGCCTGCAGAGCATGCAGACAAAATCACATGATTCGAAGTGTCTTTGTAATTGGGTAATAATTACAGCTCTGACCAGAGCACATTAAAACCAAACCAAACCCATTGTTGTTGAGTTGATTCTGACTCATGGCAACTCTATAGGTCAGAGTAGAACTGTCCCATACAGTTTCCAAGGAGCGCCTGGTGTATTCGAACTGCCGATGTTTTGGTTAGCTACTGTAGCTCTTAACCACTACGCCACCAGGGTTTCCTCAGAGCACATTAGAAGGTTCAGAAAGTAAATTAGTAGGGAGTTTTAGCCTTGTAGGTTTATTGATACATGTAAGCTGGGTTTACAAAAATGTTTTTGTTGTTATAACTAGCTACAGGGATATTTTTATGAAAGATAATAAATTTCTGCTGAAACACTGCACAGAAATTTTATAGACGGTTATTTTGGTGTCACCCCCTCTGACAGTGTCCTCAGGTACAGTCCACACTCCCTGCATTCCCTAGTGATGCCATTGTGCAGTTGAGCTTCCATTTTTCATCTTCCAGTTCATTATGTGCCACTTTCCCAAAAGCCATGCAGTGAGCAAATTATCAACTCCCTATCCTGTCATTGACTGGAGGCCCATGTTATTAAAATCTGAAACTCTTTTTATTAAGAGAGAGAAAAACTTAATCCCTTCATAGCTTTTCCTTTGCTCTGTAGGAAGTCACTTATAGTTCCTATAGCCATCTTCTCTTGCAGTAAATTCTGTTTTGTCAGTCTGTCTTGTAGCCCAACTTCTCTGTATCACATATCCAGATTATCGTGGTTATAGTGGTAATAAAATTTTATCATACAATCTAGCTTACAGACCTTGGAAATTGGGGATTAGGTATGGGTTTTTTTCCTTGGTTCAAATGATGAAATGACAGTTCTCTCCTCAGATGGGCAACTAGATGGAAGGAGATCCATTGTTTTAGGGATGGTCAATTGTAGTAGAACTGGGGAAAATAAAAAGCCTTGATTTCTACTTGCAGCTATGGCTAACTGGTACCAGGCTAACCCTTCCACTATAAACAACTATGTAACTGGACAAAATATATGAAAAAACTGTTTTCAGACGTTGGACAACACAACAGGCTGAATTAAGGATGCATCTTTCTGAGAAAAGGGAGACAAACTAAGTCAGTCTTACTCTTGTCCCATATTTCTGGCTGGAGGCACTTGCTGGACAGTGGTGCACAGAGGTCAGACCTAGACAGACTATGGCAGTCCTGCGGAGCTGAGGAGACAGATATTAAGATTTGGGGTGGTGGTGCTTAGGTAACTGGAATTTATGGGACAGAGTACAAAAAAGAAGGTAGCTAAGCAGAGAAAAAACTCTAGAAATTTACCTAGATGTCCCTTTAAGTATTTGGCCAAATACTAAACCCTTGCTGTCGAGGCGATTCCAACTCTGTGTGAACCTATAGGATAGAGTAGAACTTCCCCATAGGGTTTCTAAGGCTGTAATCTTTACAGAAGCAGACTGCCACATGTTTCTCCTGCAGATCGGCTGGTGGGTTCAAACTGCCAACCTTTTGGTTAGGAGCTGAGCGCTTTACCACTGCACTACCAGGGCTCATTGGCTAAATACTAAACTGCACATATATAGGTGAGACTCCACAAGGCCAGGTAAAGAGCAACTACTAGGAAATGGGTAACTACTGGGAAGAGAATAGTAAGTTGAACAAGTTTCAGAGCTTGCACAGGATTGGGAAATGTTTGAATTCTGACAAACTAGGCTGGGAAGAACTTGTTGAACACTCAGAGAATTCAGTAGAGATCCCAGAAAGCCAACACTCTTTGTTTTATCCCTAGGAAGTAGGGCTAAAACTACCCTAGAGTAAAGGCTATTCTTGACCTGCCCTAGCAAAGCTGAAAAAGAAAGCTTCAAAACGATCAAGTTAACCTCTGAGTAACTTAACTGTCTGCCAGAACCGTTCTCTTTAAAGGAACACATTGAAATCCTTCAACAACATATCACCATGTCCAGCATCTATTAATAAATTGCTAGACATGCTAAGAAGCATGAAAATGTGACCCATAGCTAGGTGAAAAACCTGTTAATAGAAACAGACCTAGAAATGACAGACTTGATAGAATTAACAGACAAGGAATTTAAAGTAGCTATTATGAACACGTACAAGGATTTAGAGTGAGAATGGAGATGGAGGAAAGGAAATAGAGCTTAGACATTATTTCTGTGATGAATTCTTTAAAAAAAATTTTTTTGTGTGTGTTTTAGTTGAAATTTTACAGCACAAATTAGTTTTTCATTCAAAAATTTATACATAAATTATTTTGTGACATTGGTTGCAATTACTGTGGTATGTCAGCACTCTTCCCCTCTCCCTTTCTACCCTGGGTTCTCTGTGCCAATTAGTCTAGTTTTCCTGTCCCTTTCTGCCTTCTCATCTTTGCTTTTGGGTAGATGTTGCCCATTTGGTCTTGTATACTTGATTGAACTAAGAAGCACAGTTCCTCCTGTACTGTGCTTTATAGGCCTGTAGAATCTTTGACTGAAAGGTGGACTTTGGGAATGGCTTCAGTTCTGAGTTAGCAGGGTGTCCAGGGGCCGTAGTCTTGGGGATTCTTCCAGTCTCTGTCAGATTGAACAAAAATTTTTGTGAATTTGAATTTTGGTCTACATTTTTCTCCTGCTCTGTCTGGTGCCCTCTGTTGTGATCCCTGTCTGAGTGGTCGGTGATGGTAGCTGGGCACCATCTATTTCTTCTGGGCTCAGGTTGGTGGAGGCTGTGGTTCATTGTGGTTCTGTAATGAATTCTTGAGATGAATTCTGGGCAAATACAGGGAGGGGAGAGAGTGGTGGTAAAGCTCCTTCTCCCCTACTTCCTCTGATGGTTTTACTCTCTGTGCCTCACCCTTTCTCTCTAGAACTCTGGTAGGCTTGCTGAGGTCCATCATACTATAGCAACTTGTCAGCAATGGAGCAGAGATGGTTGGAGGGATGTTATGGCACAGTGAGTACCTACTGACATACCTATATAAAAAAGCAGTGAACACTTCTGTGTCCACAAGAAAGGAAGGGTGCAAACTACAGGTGAGAAAGACTCAGCAGGCCTGTAGGAGTTTTCTCAGTCTCTTAGCCAGGATGAGGGAAGATGGGAGAAGATCAGAGGAGGATACTGCCACATCTCAGTAGATCAACATAATGAAGGAACATGATATTGAAGTATACTAGCTCAAGAATGAGACTATTGAGATCCAAAGTAGACAGCCCTTCTACCTGGATGTCATGATGGTATTTAAGTGCCTGAACTCAGCAACAACCCCAGGGTGGAAGAATCCCAGGGAAAGCAACATTATTTAGTATTGAGTTTTCATTTTGGTACATCTCAATTTGTGACCTGTTAAACAGGATAAAAGAAAATGATTGTCTGCTCCCAATTTCTCTTTTAAGCATCTAGCTTTAGATTTGTTACTGGATTATTCTAGAGTTGTGCTTATTTCTGAGGAATAAACATGAAGCCAGCCCGCAAACCCACAAGAAGCTAATGCATGTTGTATAGGTAACTAATTTAAAAACTAATATGTAGGTACGTCATTGACAGGAAAGGTAAAAAAGCACAGTAGACAGCTAAAAATAAATGGCCTTCTGTATCATTTTAGAGAAGATGTGATGATTAAGTACTTGCGTACTTCACTTTGTCTTATCAGCAAATACACAGCTGCAATAAAAACTATCTACCCTATCAACATTATCTGGGAGAACTGTATCCTTGTCTATATGGCTAAAGCTCTTCTTCCCTAAAATTCAGGATGATTTAAGGGGAATACACATCCAGCCTCAGCCTTAGCAGTCCCTTGTCACTCACCTGATAAAATTCAGTATGGGTTGAAAGTTCATGCAGTGTCCCTGGTTAAGTCATAGCAGCACTATTCACTCTTATTACTTCATTATACCACAATGTCTCTGGGACTTAGGCTTTCATTTCCTCAAGATTTGATTCTAAAATGCTGTCTAGTTTTTGGTCACTTGAACATTGTTGGTTCTAAATTCCTAAAATAGTATGGGTCTTTTCCATCTTTAAATTTCTGTGACTGTGTGATTCTTTGGGTTTCCAAACCATTTATCTTGGGGAAAATGGTACTTCCTTTTCAGAGATGAATACCCCAAAGTGTCATTTTATCATTATTATCATCGAGTTGACCTATTAATCCATTCTCCTATGCCAATTTTTTGGGAGAGAGAATTGAACTAACAGTTAAAACAGAAATGGCTCTTATTTTTTAAGAATTCCAAGGTAAAGAAAATGCTTATGTTGTGTGCAGTGCTTATAGATCTTGAAAGCTATATAAATATTTAATAGCACAATAAATCAAATTATTGCCTGTTGGGAAGTTTTATATACATACGTGTACAGATTTCTGTAGATAGAGAGTTGTGTGTCATGGTGGCATAAAGTGTGGAAATTAGAAGAAAGGTAGAGGTTATTATTTTTCTAATGCAACTTGGTCAGCCAAAACTGGTATTCCTGACCATCGTGATAATTGAGAGCTGAACAATGAATTGGATTACCAAATAGGTCTTTTGGCTACCTAGCATCCATTTCCTCTAATTTTGGTAGCAGTACTTTAAATTTCTCTCAAGGAATCACCCCTTCACCCTTCTCTGTACTTGTGCTTTGCGTGGACTACACCCTTGAGCCTAAGGGTAGTAATGTGACTCAGTACAAGTCAGTCATCATGTTTCATTCCTCTGGTTGGTTCCAGAATGGGCAGGTGACTTGATTCAGGAAAGTGAGAGTCAGGCCCAGGAACTCTGCTTAAACTGTTGAGAGAAAGGACCTTTTATTTTTTCTGGACTTCAACCTGAACCTGAACCTGCTATCAGATACCTTGTCACCACATGGAGACTTTGAGTGAACTCTACATGGAGAGGAGCAGAGCTGAGAGATGGAAAGAGATGGAGTCCCAGTGACATCCTTTGAAATACTGGATCAAGCTGGGCCTGAAGATAGAGCTACTCCTATACTTTTCAGATACATGAGCCAGTTCATTTCCTTGTTTGCTTAGGCAAGCTTGTGTTAGATTTTCTGTTACTTGGAGTGAAAGAGCACTAAGTTGGATATTTTCTGTTTCCTCCTCCAGATTCAGTCTCTATTCTTTACCCTTTTCTGTGTCCTAGGGGACTGACCTATATGAACTAGGTCAAAGGACTGTTTTGCTCACTGGCTTCTGGTTGTGTTCAGCCGATGGACAGCACCAGCAGGGCTGTTGGGAGAGTGAAGTCAGAGCATTTATTCCCCAGGGGCTCTCCCTGATGGATCACAGTAGATTAGCTGGTTCCTCTTCTAAAGCCTATAAACCAAAACCGACGATTCCAACTCATAGTGACCCTATAGGACAGAGTAGAACTACCCCATAGGGTTTCCAAGGAGCAGCTGGTAGATTCGAACTGCCAGTCTTTGGGTTGGCAGCCATAGCTCTTAACAACTGTCCCACCAGGGCTCCTCTAAAGGCTATAGATCCTTCAGTTTGAGTAACCAGTCACTCCCCTCACACCATCAGATCTAGGGGAGTAATGCCTCCCCACTACAGTTAGCCCTGGTATAAAGCATTATCCCTGATTGATTTCCATTAACCTTTCCAACACTTTTGTAATTGTTGTTGTTATGTGCCATTGAGTAGGTTCCGACTCATAGCGACCCTACAGGACAGAGTAGAACTGACCCCATAGGGTTTCCAAGGAGTGGCTGGTGGATTCGAACTGCTGACCTTTTGGTTAGCAGCCTGCGCTTTACCTACTGTGCCACCAGGGCTCCACTTTTGTAATTAGTGTATTTTCTTCAATTACCCAGTTTGAGTGAGCCATCTCTTCTTGCCAGACCTCTGTGTGATACATACTGCACTCATGATCTTCAAAATAAATGGAAAAAGGAGCAATTATTTTAAAAGACAGAATCAGATTTGCCATTTGAACAATTTGTTGCTTGAGAATTGTTACGGTTTGAATTATGTACCCCCCAAAATATGTGTTGTAAATCCTAACCTGTATGCCTGTGGTTATAATCCTATTTGGGAATGGGTTGTCTTTGTTACGTTAATGAGACAGGATTAGTGTAGGGTGTATTTTGAGTCAGTCTCTTTTGAGATATAAAAGAAAGTGAGCAGAGGAGAGATGGGGTAAGATAGATGCCAAGACACATGGAGATCTCCAAGGAACCAGGAAGCAGAAGCTGAAGAGACAAGGACCTTCCCCCAGAGCCAATAGAGAGAGAGAAAGTCTTCCCCTAGAGCTGGGACTCTGAATTCGGACTTTTAGCATCCTACACTGTGAGAAAATAAATTTCTGTTTGTTAAAGCCATCCGCTTGTGGTATTTCTGTTATAGCAGCACTAGATAACTAAGACAAGACTGAATGCTCAATTGAGTATCAAGAGAAGACTTCAGATGTTTTACAATGCATGGAATTCTAGGAAGACTTTGGTCAAGAGAACTGAGGGCTGTTGGTGTCTATATGAGCTCAGATTTAAAGTTTTGAGTTCTTTTCAGGTCTTTCACTCCCAGAAACTATCTTTTAGTGTAACCATGGAGGAATCATTTTTCCTTGTTATCCAAGGACTATAGTAGCTCTCTGTAGGCATCACCATGCTCTCACAAATCTGTATATTAAGTTCTCCAGGTCTTAGAAAAAGGGCTGCTTGCATAAGTGAATAAAATAGAAATGCACACAAAATTAAATGGCAACAAATTATATGCAAGAAAAGCATTCATCTGTGCTGAGAATTTATAGTTTGTGATTACTTGCTCAAAGTTTTCTCTTGCACCGTTGTTACTAGTTTCCTGTGGCTTCTGTAACAAATTCCCACAAACTGGGTTGCTTAAAATAACACACACTTACTCTCGCACAGTTCTGGAGGCCAGAAGTCTGAACTCTGGCTGTGCTCCCACCAGGGGCTGGTTCTTTGCCTCCTCCAGCTGCTGGTGGCCGTCAGCATTCTCCAACCTGTGGCCGTGTCACTCAGCTACATAAAAGGGGTTTTCTCAGCAAATTAGCAGCATTAAAAAATTCCAGTTTTATATTAAACACTACTTAAGACAACAAGCTTTTCATGGATCTTTATATAGTTCAGAAGAATACAGTTACAAATATGCTGATTTCAAATTTATTCTGAAGCAATTTTGGAAGAACTCAACTTGATACCATATAATTACTCTGTATATTTTAAGTAGTAAGATTACTTTAACATAATTTATGGTTCATACCATTTACCACATTTGTATTTTCTTCAATTAGTCGGAGTTGGTGAGAACTGATGCTTTTTTAGTGCAGCATTAAAAAATATAACTACACTGAACATATATAATGGATTAATAACAGGTAGATGGATATTCAGTATTAGTGTGAGGGTATGGGGTATATTCTGTAGTCAACATGAAACAAAATATTACTTACGCTTTGAGGTGGAACCACTTTATGAAATCAATTAATATAGTTTCTCACCTCGTCTAGGTGTTTCCTGGCTTTTCACTTACCAAACAATTGTTACATTGGATGACAGTTCAAACTAATAAGGATATGGTGGCCATATTTTCCTGAAGTACAGCATCTAATTATGGTGATAATGAAGCAAAATATTTGCAAATCCCCCTGACCTAACAAACAACAAAAACCTAAGCCATAGGTTGCTACGTGTATCCTGTTATATATGTAGCACACTTCCTTTCAATCTTTCAGCAGCAACATGGTTTAAGAAATATGTGCTACTCTTCAGAAAAATCTGATAGATTAAATATTTAAGATTATATTATATTTTGTACAGCAAAATACAGCAGGAACTAGTGCTTCAGACTATGAAAGTCAAATGGTAGATATAAGTGGCGTATTTTCACTCTGCAAGATGAAAAAGCCCAAATTTGACAAATACAGTGATTTTTTTCCTCAGTCATAAATGAGTGAAAAACTATATATTGAATTTATACAATGTAGAAGTGTCTTAGGCACCTGGGTTGATTAAGAAGAACAGTAAGACATGACACCTTCTTTTAAAGGAGCATTGGTGGCACGGTGCTTAAGCATTCGCTGCTAATTTAATTCAAGAGAAGTGAACTGATAACACGAGGCGGTATAAGCAGATATGACATTTCAGAGGGCAGGATTACTGAGGACTGTTTAACTGTAGGAAGAGGCAGTGTGTACAGGACACTGACCATGGCTGTAATTCTGGGCTTAGTCCTGGCTGCACCACATGCAAATTATATGGACTTGGCTAAATGTCCCAAGACAAGATTTCTCAAAATAAAGATAGTTTCTTACCTGACTACCTGACAGAATCACTGGGAGAATCTAATACCCTCAACTTTTCGATACAATATTCTCTCTTTTTTTATTTTATTTTATTGTATTTGTTTATTCTATTGTACTTCAGGTGAAGGCTTACAGAACAAATAGTTT
>NW_004444028.1:10263614-10301507 GCF_000243295.1 Trichechus manatus latirostris
CTACTCACCAAGGTAGAATGTAGAACATTGTCTTTATACACTGTGTTAGGCCAATTGAGCTAGATGTTCCCCGAGATCATGGTCCCCACAGCCCTCCACCCAGCAATTCAGTCCCTCAGGGAGTTTGGATGTGTCTACGGAGCGTCCATGACCTTTCCTTGTACAAGTTGTGGTTTCCCCTGTATTGTGTACTAAAATTCTCTCTTTTTTAACTTCAGTTTCCCCGGATATATTTTGTAGAATTCCATCCTCTGCCATTTTTTTTCATTTCTGTACTATCTCCCAAAGAAACTCCTGGGTGTACCAAGGGCCTCTTAATCCCAACTTGTCCAAAAACTGAATTAATAATTGAGTTTGTTAGACAGCATTTTTAAGATGATAATAGAATTTTCCTAGTTGTAATTTTCACATCAGTAACTTCAATAACCGGTTTTTAAATGCTGATTTTCTTCTCCAGCCCAGACTGTTCTAATTTTACCACCTTAACCTAATTATCAAATTTAGCATCACTAATTTAGAACACCCCTACCCTTCTGTTGGTTTGTCATATGTGGGGGCTTGCATGTAGCTGCGATGCTGGAAGCTATGCAACCAGTATTCAGATACCAGTAGGGTCACTCATGGTGGACAGCTTTCAGCTGAGCTTCCAGACTAAGACAGACTAGGATGAAGGACTGGCGATCTACTTTTGAAAAGAATTAGCCAGTGAAAACCTTATGAATAGCAGTGAAGCCCCTCAGGTTGGAAAGCACTCAAAAGATGACTGGGGAAGAGCCACTGTCTCCTCAAAGTAGAGTCCATCTTAATGACATGGATGGAATCAAGTTTCAGGACCTTCATTTGCTCACATGGCACGACTCAAAATGAGAAGAAACAGCTGCCAATATCCATTAATAATCGAAATGTGGAATGTACGAAGTATGAATCTAGGAGAATTGGAAATCATCCAAAATGAAATGGAACACTAAGCATAGATATTTTAGGCATTAATGAGCTGAAATGGACTGGTATTGGCCATTTTGAATTGGACAGTCATATGGCCTAGTATCCCAGGAATGACATCTTGAAGAGGAATGGCATTGCATTCATCATCAAAAAGAATGTTTCAAGACCTATTCTGAAGTACAGCGCTGTCAGTGATGGGATAATATCCGTAAGCCTACAAGATAGACCAGTTAATATGACTATTATTCAAATTTATACACCAACCACTAAGGCCAAAGATAAGGAAATTGAAGATTTTTACCAACTTCTTCAGTCTGAAATTGATTGAACATGCAGTCAGGATGCATTGATAATTACTGGTGGTTGGAATGTGAAAGTTGGAAACAAAGAAGGATCTGTAGTTGGAAAATATGACCTTGGTGATAGAAATGATGCCTGAGATCGCATGATAGAATTTTGCAAGGCTAACCACTTCTTCATTGCAAATACCTTTTTCAACAGCATAAACGGTGACTATACACGTGGACCTCGCCAAATGGAATACATAGGAATCAGTCAACTACACCTGTGGAGAGAGACAATGGAAAAGCTCAATATCATCAGTCACAACAAGGCCAGGGACTGGCTGCGGAACAGACTGTCAATTGCTCATATGCAAGTTCAAGCTGAAGCTGAAGAAAATTAGAAGTTCACAAGAGCCAAAGTATGGCCTTCAGTATATCCCACCTGAATTTAGAGACCATCTCAAGAATATATTTGATGCATTGAACACTAATGATGGAAGACCAGACGAGTTGTGGAATGACATCAAAGACATCATACATGAAGAAAGCAAGAGTCATTAGAAAGACAGAAAAGAAAGAAAAAGAGTCTCTGAAACTGGCTGTTGAACATCGGGTAGCTAAAGCAAATGGAAGAAATGATGATGTGAAATAGCTGAACTGAAGATTTCAAACGGTGGCTCGAGAAGACAAAGTAAAGTATTATAATGACGTGCAAAGACCTGCAGTTAGAAAACCAAAAGGGAAGAACACGCACGGCATTTCTCAAACTGAAAGAACTGAAGAAAAAAATTCAAGCCTCGAGTTGCAATATTGGAGGATTCTACTGGGAAGACATTAAACAACTCAGGAAGCATCAAAAGAAGATGGAAGGAATACACAGAATCACTGCACTGAAAAGAATTGGTTGATGTTCAAGCATTTCAGGAGGTAGCATATGATCAAGAACGGATGGTACTGAAGGAAGAGGTCCAAATTGCACTGAAGGCATTGGCGAAAAACAGGACTCCAGGAATTGGCAGAATATCAATTGAGATGTTTCGACAAACAGATACAGCGCTGGAAGTGCTTACTTGTCTATGCCAAGAAATCTGGAAGACAGCTACCTGGCCAACCGACTGGAAGAGATCCATGTTTATGCCTATTCCCAGGAAAGGTGATCCAACCGAATGTGGAAATTATCAAACAGTATCATTAATATCAAACACAAGTAAAATTTTGCTGAAAATCATTCAAAATTGGCTTCAGCGGTACATCAACAGGGAACTGCCAGAAATTCAAGCTGGATTCAGAAGAGGACAGGGAACCAGGGATATCATTGCTGATGTCAGATGGATCCTGGCTGAAAGCAGAGAATACTAGAAAGATGTTTACCTGTATTTTGTTGACTATGCAAAGGCATTCAAGTGTGTGGATCATAACAAATTTTGGATAACACTGCAAAGAATGGGAATTCCAGAACATTTAATTGTGCTCATGCAGAACCTGTATGTCGATCAAGAGGCAGTCATTCGAACGGAACAAGGAGATACTGCGTGGTTGAAAGTCAGAAAAGTGTATGTCAGGGTTGTATCCTTTCACCATACCTATTCAATCTGTATGCTGAACAAATAATCAGAGAAGCTGGACTATATGAAGAAGAATGGGACATCAGGATTGGAGGAAGACTCATTAACAACCTGCGATATGCAGATGACACAACCTTGCTTGGTGCAAGTGAAGAGGACTTGGAGCACTTACTGATAAATATCAAAGATCACGGCCTTCAGTATGGATTACACCTCAACGTAAAGAAAACAAAAATTCTCACAACTGGACCAGTAAGCAACATCATGACTGAAGTTGTCAAGAATTTCATATTACTTGGATCCTCAATCAACACCCATGGAAGCAGCAGTCAAGAAATCAAAAGACTCGTTGCACTGGGCAAATATCTGCTGCAAAAGACCTCTTTAAAGTGTGAAAAAGCAAAGATGTCACTTTAAGGACTAAGGTGTGCCTGACACAAGCCATAGTGTTTTCAATCACCTCATACGCATGTGAAAGCTGAACGACGAAATAAGGAAGATCGAAGAAGAACTGACGCCTTTGAATTGTGGTGTTGGCAAAGAATATTAAATATACCATGGGCTGCCAGAAGAATGAACAAATCTATCTTGGAAGAAGTATAACCAGAATGCTTTTTAGAAGCAAGGATGATGAGACTACATCTTGCGTACTTTGGACATGTTATCAGAAGGGATCAGTCCCTGGAGAAGGACATCTTGCTTGGTAAAGTAGAGGGTCAGCAAAAAGAGGAAGACCGTCAGCGAGATAGATTGGCGCAATGGCTGCAACAATAGTCTCAAGCGTAACGATTGTGAGGATGGTGTAGGGCCGGGCAGTGTTTCCTTCTGTTTTACATGGGGTCGCTATGAGTTGGAACTGACTCAACGGCACCTAAAACAACAACAACAATTTAGAACACACCTTTCCTGACTTTAAACCACACAGGAAAGCTGTGCGTCAGGGTTGTAACCTTTCACCATACTTATTCAATCTGTATGCTGAGCAAATAATCCGAGAAGCTGGACTATCTGAAGAAGAACACGACATCAGGATTAGAGGAAGACTCATTAACAACCTGCAATGTGCAGATAACACAAATCTTGCTTGCTGAAAGCGAATAGGACTCACAGCGCTTACTGATGAAGATCAAAGACCCAGCCTTCAGTATGGATTACACCTCAACACAAAGAAAACAAAAATCCTTACAACTGGACTAATAAGCAACATCATAATAAACTGAGAAAATACGGAAGCTGTCAAGGATTTCATTTTACTTGGATCCACAATCAACACCCAAGGAAGCAGCAGTCAAGAAATCAAAGGATGCATTGCATTGGGCAAATCTGCTGCAGAAGATTTCTTTGAAGTGTTAGAAAGCAAACGTGTCACTTTAAAGACTAAGGTGTGCTTGACCCAAGCCATGGTGTTTTCAATCGCCTCGTATGCATGCAAAAGCTGTACAATGAATAAAGAGAACTGAAGAATAATTTATGCCTTTGAATTATGGTGTTGGCAAAGAACATTGAATATACCATGGACTGCCAAAAGAACTAACAAATCAGTCTTGGAAGAAGTACTGCTAGAATGTTCCTTAGAAGCGAGGATGGTGAGACTTCATCTTACATACTTTGGACATGTTATCAGGGGAACCAGTCGCTGGAGAAGGACATGCTTGGTAAAGTAGAGGGTCAGGAAAAAGAGGAAGACCCTCAACAAGATGGATTGACACAGTGGCTGCAACTATGGGCTCAAGAGTAACAATGATCATGAGGACGGCGCAGGACCAGGCAATGTTTTGTTCTGTTGAACATGAGGTCGCTATGAGTCAGAACAAACTTGATGGCACCTAAAACAAAAACAAAAATCTAGCACAACCCAATATATTGCAATATGAAGTGCACGCCATCACCTATGACCAAAAATGTTTAACGTGAATCTAACAAGTTCTCTAGACTAGCTCAGCCCACCTGAAATGGATGTTTAAATTTTCTAGTAGCCACATTAAAAAAGTAAAAATAAACAGATAAAATTAATTTTGATAAAATATTTAACAAATATATCCAAAATATTATCCCTCTGAAATATAATAAATACAAAAATTGTTAATCAGATATTTATAGTCTTTTATTTTTCTCACTGTATCTAAGAAATATGGTGTGTTTTGCTTAAAGTACATCCCAATTAGGACAAGCCACATTTCTAGTGTGTGCTACCATATTGGACAGCACAGCTCTGGACATAACTTCTTGTTTAACGGGAAATATGAGGACTGGAGAAATAAATTAACTACAACATTTAGAAATAACCAGACAAATCCAGAATGTGAGTCATCCTACAAGACAACTAGCAAGGACTCTTCAAAAAATCAAAATCACTAAAAAAAGAAAACAAAAAGATGAGGGGGCAACTTTTCAGAGCAAAAGCGACTAAAGAGACCTAACAACCAAATGCAATGCTTAAAACTTGATTGGACTGTGATTTGAAAACAGCTTTAAACGACATTCTTGAGACAGTTGAGGAAATTTGTATAGGAACTGGGTATTAGATGATAACATCTAAGCTATCGTCTATTAGATGATATTGTGGAATGTGAAGTGATATTGTGGAATGTGAAGTTTTATTGTGGTTTTGCAGGAGAAAGTCCTTATTTTTATAAGATGCACACCAAAGTATTTAGGGGTGAAATGTCATTGTGTCTGCAACTCACATTCAAACAGAAAATAGGGAGGTGGGTAGACAGATAAGATAGCAAATATGACAAATGCTACCACTTGTTGGATTCAGTGTATACAGGTGTTCATTACAGTAATCTTGCAAATTCTCTGTATATTTTTTAAAAAATCCTTAAACACAAACAAACAAGCAGCCTTCAGTGGACCTACATGGACAAACACCACTAGCTGGCATTCAAAGCCCTCCGCAATCGGACTCAAACTTGCATTTCCAACATTATCATACACTACTTCTAATATGAGCCCTAGTCTCCATATAAATGAGTCTGTTCCACGTGCTCTGAATTTATCTTGGGATTTATTTATAGCACTGCTTTGTCTAAAATACCTTTTTCTCTCTTCTCTACTTATTTGCCATTATTCATTGTAATGCCTGTATGTGTATGGTTCTTTACAGTTTGCTTTAAATAAAAAAGCTCTGTGACTTGTAAAATTCATTCATTTAACCCACAAATGTTGAGGGTGTATTATGTTCCAGGTACAGGGCTAGGCACTGAGGATTTAGGAACAAAGAATAAGTCTTTGCCTTTAAGGAGCCCATGTTTGTTTTTTATCAGCTTATCACAGAGTTGTGTTTGGAGGTCACCATAGGCAAGTAAGCCAGCAATTCTAGTGCTGAGTGGTATGTGCTATGGAAGAAGTATGCAAGGTACTATAAAAAAAGAAGGAGGTTGGCATTCAGAGAAGACTTTACAGAGGAGGTGACACTTTGAGCCTTGAAGGACTAGTAGAACAGGTTTGCTGGGGTGACAGGGCACTCCAGACATGGGAGAAAGAGCACAGAGATGGGAGAAAGACTGGCACATTCAGGCCTCTACCAAAACTCAGGTATGGCTGTGGCATAGGACAGGTGGGCTAGGAAGAGATTATAGTGTTCTTGAAGGATCTAGTATACCATTCCAAAGAGTTTGCATTTTATTCTGAATAAATGGAGAGCTGTCGAAGGATTTTAAAGAGAGGGGTGATGTTGTCAGATTTTTCTTTTTAAAAAATCACACTCCAGCGTCAGTACTCACGATAAGTTGGAAGAAGAAAGAACGGAGAGTCCAGGTAAAAGATTGTGAGGCTCTGAACTCGGCGGTGGAAGTGGGCATGGAGGGGAGGGCCAGGTTGAAGAGGTATTTAGTAGAAAGGATAGGCAAAATGTGAAATCATTTTGGTCTTGTGTTTTTTATGGGTCAAGAGTTAAATGTAGGCAGAAAAGACAGACTGAGAGCACAGTAGAACATTTGAAGAGTTGCTCAGAAGAGAAATGAGCCTCATCACTCAAACCACATTGGCTATGAATTATATTGCAGTCACGATGTTCTGAAATCCTCCTTGTAGAATACATCTTGGGGCTGTGAGAAAAGGATGTGTGGACATGAGGGCTTTTGCATTATTGACTATATTTTTAAACTAATATTTTGTTGCTTTGGATTTTAAGCCAGCTCCTCCCCTCTTTTTGTTGTTTTGATTTTTTGGGGATGGAAAAGTAATTCCTGGAGAGAAAAAACAACTTTATGCATTTTTAAAACTGCTGTGGCATCTTCCATATATTTTGTTGATCACGAAAGATAGTCTGCTTCACAACTCTCAAGAATATGAGACAGAAATATGCAAGAAAGCAAAGCATGAAGATCTTACCGTGGCCCTGGATAGACGTTAATTAAACCAGTTGCTGTCGAGTCGACTCTGACTCATGGCGACCCCGTGTGTGTCAGAGCAGAACTGTGCTCCGTAGGATTTACCATGGCTGATTTTTTCTAAGTACATCATCAGGTCTTTCTTCCAAGGCACCTCTGGGTAGACTTGAACCTCCAACCTTTGGGTTAGCAGCCGAACATGTTAACTATTTGCATCACCCAGGGACTCCAGGAGATAATTAGAATTAAGCAATTCTAATGAACTAAAACCACTATATAATACAAAGTTGTATCTGAGTTTGGGTAGGCTGGGCAAAGATGGAAAAGTCAAGAGATGGACTGCCCTGTTCCTCTTCCTGCTGTTGACACACTGTGCAGTTCCTTCAAGTTCTCCAGAACACTTTACAAAGACAGGTTATTCCCTTCAGCACACTTTCCCATGAAAGCTTTTGCTTCTTCGTTGTCTTGTTATTTAACTCTGTGACATCATTCTGATGTTATCTACCTCCGTTAAAGGGTCAGTCAATGCAGGCTTAGGCTTTGGCAAACACATTATAGTTTTCATTTTGGTGTAACCAATTTCATGTTTCTGTCTTCTGATCAGACTCCACTACCTTTATGGCTTCTCATCCTTGTCAATGTGTTAGAGGAAGCTGATCAGCTGGTATCAGCCGCTCACCTTGTGATTTACTGGTTCTCAAGCTTTACTGTGCATAACCTAGAGGAGCTAATTTCAAATGCAGGTTACAAGGCCCCAGACCAAAAGATACTGACTCCGTAAGTCTGGGATAGGATTTTTAATAAATGCTCTGGTTACCGTGGAGGTCCTTGGTGGTGCAAATGGTTAACATACTCAGCCGCTAATCAAAGTCCACCCAGAGGTGCCTCGGAAGAAAGTCTTCCTGATCCACTTCTGAAGAATCAGCCACTGAAAACCCTGTGGAGCCCAGTTTTACTCTGACGCACGTGGAGTTGCTATGAGCAAGGAGTGACATGAGAGCGACTGGTGGGTCCAGTTACTGCCATGCGGTAGGGTGCGAGATCATATTGTGAGATACAAGTAGTTTAATGAATTTAAGAAAATGTTTCCCCTTTCATAAGTTATCTGTGTATGTTAATTCCTATTTTTTATTGTGGAACACACATTTTATGTACCTGTGCATGGAATTTCAGATGTCGGTAGGTGTGGGAAATATTTAGGAGCAGAGTAAGTAAAAACCTGCTTGGTATGTGAAAGTTATAGTGATGTAAAGAAACATGTAGGTATTAAAATGGTATTAAAATATGTTTTCTTTTGACAGTTAAAAAAGAAAATCTTAAATAGAAGTAACCAGGGGTTGGTCTTAATTATATGACTAATCAGTGGAACAGCTAGGCTGGGGTTTAGCCATGTGAAGAAATAGGCAGGAGCCCATTTTCAGTCTCTATTATTTGGTCACTTTTGAGGAAGAGACAAGTACTATTGAGATTGATTGAGAAAGCCCCTTTTTTAATTTAGAAAAAAAGAAAAAAAGCCTGGAAGTTGATTTTTATGCTTTTTAAATACATGAAGTATCTCCATCCTCAGCCACCTCCTCACAGTGGGTATAATATTGCCACTGCTTGCAGAATACAAAAATCTCTGGGTGGAAGGTCTGCTGCGTTCTTCTTTATTCATCTTCTGTTCTGACACAAATAACGTACTGCTCAACAGACGGTGAAGTTTGCAAGTGAAATATCACTCCCGAGCTAGAGTGCAGGTTTGCCAGCCAGTGACCTGGAAACAATTCATATGCAGTAGCACCATGGCATACCTAATACAGAGGTACAAGAGACAAATAAAAATACGTCCAAGATCCTACAATTAAACCTGTAGCAGACTTGTTTCTAGTTGGGCTTTCTCTGCTCTTGTGAGAGAGAGAAAGGAAAGAGGTTTTATTAACGGAGCGGAACCAAAGGGAGAATCAGGTGGAAGGGCTTTCAGAAAGAGAGATGATTATAGGCAGAAGGAAGACAAAGGGAACCAGAGACTTTGTTGGACTGCTAGGTGAAGTAGAGGCCTAGGAATTACAGATTGTCACTTTGGGGCATGTCCTCCGGGTAGGCTTTCCTGACTCTCCCCTGCTCTGTGTTGGTGTTCTCAAAGCCCCCTAAGAGCCCCCTCCCCGACTAGTTTGAAAGGAGGTAAAGTGCTCTCCTAGCCCTCTTGGAGCTTATACTCTAATTATTGAGAAGTGGAACAGTTGGATAAAAACAAAGCAACCAAGAAATAAGAGATCTAATGAGGGAAGAGATAGTAATGCTTTAGAGAAAAGGGGATCCATATAGGCTGATGCATTTGGCAGCAGAATCAGGCAGAAGTTGGGGGAAGGCGGGATGGGGAACTGAGCTGGGATTGGAAGAACAGGTAGGATCTGGATGGATGGAAGGGAGGAGGAGGGTCTCCCTGAGAGATGTTAACTTGGAGAAGTGAGACCAAAAGATGGGAGGCGAAACTTGGGCAGGTTGTTTTTTTTTTCCCCAGTCCTAAGAATTTTCTTTCTTATAGAAAGAAAAAAACAAAACAAAAAACTGACAGTTTTTAATCCTAGCAGCTCTCCCTGTTATAAACACTTCCACACATACAACACACAAAAAGTTTCCTCTCAAGTTTTTTTGAAATAACTAGATATCACAGCTTGACAAGATTATCTCTTCTCAAGGACTTGTTACAGTGTGAGGAACAATTTAGCCACCTTTTTCAACTTTGCAGATTGAGTTAACCTTGTAAAACTTGCGGGTTAAATTCTGAGCACATATCAGCGTATCAAGGAGCCCTGCTGGCGCAGTGGTTAAGCGTTCTGCTCCTAACTGAAAAGTCGGTGGTTCGAACCCACCAGCTGCTCCACAGGAGAAAGATGTGGCAGTCTGCTTCCTCAAAGATTTACAGCCTTGGAAACGCTATGGGGCAGTTCTACTCTGCCCTGTAGGGTAGTGTGAGTCAGAATCGATTCATCGACAGCTGGGATCAGCGTATAGGGCTGGATTTGGCAGAACTGGGTCTTTAGATTCGTTCATAACTTTTTGCGGAGGTTGCCAAAGGAGTTAAGAACACGAAGGTTTCAGGATTCTCTACATCTGGTGAACTTGGTGGTTTTGCAGTTTTCGTCTTACCCTCGAGTCAGCAATTCTAAGGAGCAGCTTGCATAACATGCTCAATAATAGTCCCTAAAGAGCAATTACAACAAATAACCATTGAACATTCAATGACGAGGGAGTTTACACATGTCCCTAAAGTAATTAACATTCCCTTTCCTTGTTTCATTTAAGTTTTGTTTTTACCTAAATTGTCTTAATGCTGCCCTTAGTGAAACAGTTTAAAATAAGTTATTGGAATCAGATATTTCTAGATTAAGTGCTAGAAATACTGAGGTTAATTAGAGCAAAACTGTATCTGAAGCTGTTGAGTACATATCAGTGGTCCTGATGTTTTCCAGGGAATCCTTTCTCATGTCTCACATCAGGCGTGGGTTTTAAGACATGGAGGTCTGCATCACCGCCACTGGAGCTCCATTTTTCTACATGCATGTTTGTAAAAACAAGACACACAGAGCCTAGTGACTTGGAAGCATTGTCTTAGGGTGGGAGAGCTCCTTTCTTCCACATCTTGCCTTAGAAACAGCTAGTACAAGTTGCATTTCCTCAGAGTGGAGATAAGATGAGGCTTAGCAGAAATTTTTCAGAAGTTGAGCCTTGTGGTAGAGAAGTAAGAATTTCTAGAAACTAAATGCCAATTACTCATGAACCAAAGGGTGTCAACTAAAGAGATATGCTGCTATCATCAATAAAGGGCATCTCTTGCAAATACAATGGCTCTCAAACCTTTTTATCCTGTGTCAGTGGGATAAGAACTTGGAGATAATAATAAAATGCCCCTGTTAACCTCCTCCACTCCCAGGAGTGGATTTTATATAGCTGTTTTAATAGTGGAAGTGAAAATGACTCATATTAGAACCATATTTTGTGCTTGTCTTAAACTAAAACAAAAAACCAAACCAGTTGCTGTCAATTCTGACTTATGGCAACCCCACGTGTTGCAGACTGTGACCTTTCGGAAGCAGATCACCAGGCCTTTTTCCTGAGGTGCCTCTGGTAGATTTGAACTGCCAGCCTTTCAGTTAGTACTTGAGTGCTTAATTGTTGGCGCCACAAGTCAGTGTGAAATTATAAACCAAAAATACTGACAAAGAAATAGACATCATTATAAACAGTAGGGTAATTAACAAACATCAGTGACCTGAACTGATAATGTTGAAGCTAAATTAAAGTTCTTTATAATTAAAAAGCAGGAATTGCAGCAAAGGCCAGAAGCAATTAATAAATTCATTCATCCCACAAATATATACTGAACACCTACAATGTACCAGACATGCTATGAGTGGCATGGTGGTGAATGAAACTGACATGGTTACTGATCTTAAGGAGCTTATGGTCGAGTGGGAGGTACACATTTTAAACAAATTAATT
Organism: Trichechus manatus latirostris; assembly: GCF_000243295.1. NCBI lineage: Eukaryota > Metazoa > Chordata > Mammalia > Sirenia > Trichechidae > Trichechus > Trichechus manatus. The sequence continues at coordinate 10,275,231 of NW_004444028.1, forward strand.
AATTACAATTATGGTAAGTGATATGGGATAAAAGTACAGTGTGTTATAGTGATGTATCTGTGATGGTGGTCTTAGAGGAAATTTAGGGAATGTAACATATAATCATGGTAAAAGTTAAATAGGCTAAGAGATGGGGAAAAATTCTAGTATTGAATCAGTTTTAGTTTCTTATAACTAAATTTAAATAATGCTTAATAAATCATTTAGTAGATTACCAGTAAGTAGCCTCACAAGTACCTAAAAATAAGTCTATCTCATTTCATGTCACTCATCCAGTCCATAACAACCGAAGAGGAACTCATGGTTTAGAATCAGATCCTATCAAGGGGAACATTTTAGCTCCTAGGGGGGCAAGGCCCATATTTTAAAAATTATCAGCCTAGACCGGGAGTCAGCAGATTATGGCCTGCAGGCTGTTTTTGTATGACCAGTGAGCTAGGAATGGTTTTTACAATATTAAATGGTTGAAAAAATTATTTTGTGACACTTGAAAATTATATGAAATTGAAATTTTAGTGTCCATAAATAAAGGTTTACTGGGACACACCATGCTCATTGGTTTATGTATTGTCTATTGCTGCTTTTGTGCTACAATGGCAGAGTTGAGTAGGCGTAACAGAGACTGCGTGACCTGCAAGGCCTAAAATATTTATTACCTGGCCTTTTGCAGAAAAGCTTGCTGACTCCTGTCCTACACTGGAGTAATTCAAGTGACCCCTACTTAGCAGCTCCGCCGGTGCCCAACGTTATAGCCTTTCTTAAAAGATCATAGAAATAAGAGCCCCAGAGTAATGACAAAACAATGTGAAGGAGGAGAACTGGACTGCATGGATGTACAACCAGTCAGCTGTGACAAAAATCCGTGGTTCTGAACCAGCAGAGATTTTGGCAGAGGCATTATCTCACCGATCTGGATTTCCTTTGTGTTTTTCACTGGGCAGTCAGGAGACAAGAGGAAAATGGACTTTACTTAAGACATTAGGAAGCCTTATCTTAGGCTTTGTCCATTAAAATCATCTGAGCTGATTAAGGATCAAATGACCCTTAAAATCATCTGAGCAGACTTAGCGACCTGTTGCCTTCTTGTGGATGCCCCCTGACCACTGATCATTGGCCATGTGGCCCTGGAGGTGGTCTCTTTGAGCATCTAGACTTTCTCTGAGAATCTGCCTCTAAAAGGGCCTCAAACTTTCCTAACTAGAAAGTCTAGTCTTAGATTATCCACTTGGTCTTACCACTTGATCAGCCATTGTCTGAGCCTTAATTACACCACCACAAATCGAGACTTGCAAGTCCTATGCCACAAAAGAGGAAATCTGCAAACTGGCCCTATAGCTTGTCCCTAGAATTTCCCTTTTGGTTTCTGGCTCAGCATCCCCACTTCTGACTCTTATGTCCACTTGTCTGTGCCCTTATTCAAGTGATTGCACCAAACAGAGATTGCTTTCACGTTGCCATCGAGTCAATTGCTACAGGACAGAGTAGAACTGCCCCATAGGGTTTCCAAGGAGCAGCTGGTGGATTCAAACTGCCAACCTTTTGGTTAGCCCCTGTAGCTCTTAACCACTGCACCACCAAGGACTTCAGATATCTCAGGCCCAAGCGTAGATGCTCAACTGTCTCTATTCTTCCTTCAGCTTCAAGCCTGCTCCTCCCGTAGACCCTGTCAGTCCTACCTTCAAAGTTCCCAAATCTAAAATTCATCTTGTTCTGTTTCATCAGACAATCTAAGCACATTTTAACTATGCCATAGTTTGATTTGGTTTGGATATTTAGCATTTATTAAGTGCCTACTATTTGTCAGGAACATTGTTTTTATTTGGTCCTTAGAACAACCAGCAGGTTAAGCATTACTGTATCATTTTAGTGATAAAATTTCAGCTCTGCAAGGTTAAAAACATTGTTCAAGATTACACAGCATGTAAACAGCATGCCCAGGATTAAGCACTCAGGTTTGTTTGATTCCAAAGCAAGCCTATGTTCTTTTTACTGTGCCACTATACCCGAGAGATCAACCTCAGCTTTTGAGTTCCTGGTTAGATGATGCTTGATAGGACCAGCTAATACAACTTAGTGATATGCAAAGCTACCATGTATGCAACTTTGTGGGCTTTTTTTTTTTTTTGTTTGTTACTCAGAGTGGAATATGGCAGATATCAGGAGGCAACTGGCATTTGCTGTAGCCAGAAATTGGCACCCACATAAACATCAGTTGCCTAGATGTTTTCTTTCATATATCATGATACTTCTCAGCAGTACACCATCTGCTCATCCAATAGATACCAGAAAATGTCTGCAGTAGTTTTTTTGTCATTTCTCTTCTTATAATATATTACTTTTGTTCTTTTGCATACTTAATCCAGTCCTGTATGGGAGTACAAAATATCTGCCGGCTCATCCACCCTAAAGGAAGGGAGCATATATAAAAATGATTAAACATAGAGAAGCAGACTATACATGGAGATTAAGAGCTCAGCCACCCATGTCTAATGGGCCATGCTTTAAATCTCTGGCCTAAATGCCCCCCCCCAAAAAAAACCCCATTGCTGTCGAGTTGATTCCCACTCACAGCAACCCTATAGGACAGAGTAGAACTGCCATTTACTAAACAAACAAGCAAAAACCAAACCAAACCTATTGCCGTCAAGTTGTTTTGACCCACAGTGACCCTATAGAGTTTCCAAGGCTTCAGTCTTTTCAGAAGCAGATTGCCACATCTTTCTCCCCCAGGAGTGCTGGTGGGTTTGAACCACTGACCTCTTGATTAGTAGCCCAGTGCTTAACCACTGTGCCGCCAGGGCACCTCCCACTTCCTAGCTCTGGAATTTTAGTTATCTACTTTACTCCTCTAAGCCTTGGTTTCCTCATCTATCAAACAAGGAAAACAAAGCTAGTACTTACCTCTTTGTGTCCTAGGGAAAATAAATAAGATAGCATTTGAAACAGCACAGTGACTATTCAATAGTAAGAGCTCAATAATTGTTAGATATTTTTATTATTTTCTTTTTTTACTTACACAACTTTCTCCTTTACCATAAATGAGTAGACTAATTATGAAGCCAGTTTAACTGATCTTTCATTTTGCCTTATATCCAAACCTGTTGCCGTCGAGTTGATTCTGACTCATAGTGACCCTATAGGACAGAGTAGAACTGCCCCATAGGGTTTCCAGGAAGTGGCTGGTGGATTTGAACTGCCAGCCTTTTGGTTAGCAGCCAGTCACTTAACCACTGTACCACCAGGGCTCCATTTTGCCTTAGATAGTATGTAAATTTTAAAAATTGAACTAACCTTTCCATTTATTTGTTTATTTAAAAGATATTTATTGTGCATCTATCTTTTTCTAGTTGCTAGGCAAATAGTGAGCAAAAAGATAAGTTCTCTGCCCTGTGGGGCTTTGGACCTTGTGTGAGAGAAAGACATTAAGCAAATAACCCCGCATAAAACCAGACCAAACCAAACCTGTTGCCGTCCAGTCGATTCTGACTCATAGTGACCCTGCAGGCAGAATAGAATTGCCCCATAGGGTTTCCAAGGAGTGGCTGATGGATTCGGACTGCCAACCATTTGGTTAGCAGCCTGAGCTTTTAACCATTGTGCAACCCCATATATACATATATAATTTTGCTGAGGGGGGAATGAGGACAAGGAGGGTGGGAGTTTATGTTAGGGGTGGGAAAATTGACCTCTTAAGTGATGTTTGAATTGAGATCTGAAGGATGAGTAAGATCTCACTAGGGGGAGGTAAGTGGCAAGGCAAAAATATTCTGGAAGGAATGACATGTTCAAGGTGCCCTGGTGGCACAGTGGTTAAGCATTTGGTTGCTAACCAAAAGGTCAGCTGTTCAAACCCACCAGCCACTCCACAGGAGACAGATAGGACAGTCTGCTTCCGTAAAGATTTACAGCCTTGAAACCCGTTTGGACGGTTCTGCTCTGTCCTATAGAGTCGCTGTGAGTTGGAATCTACTCAACGGCAGTGGATTGGGTTTTGGAATGATCTGTTCATTGCTTTTCTCTTCCCTTCTTTTCCCACTTCCTCAGTTACTCAAAGCTCATGACAATGTCAAGGGTAATATTCAACTGGCGTGCATAGTATGGCTCTTCCATGTGTTGAAAATACTGAAATACTTTTATACTGGTTGGTCAGTAGCTTCTGCTCCAAGCTCCTTCCATGCCTTCACCCCACCCCTGCTGCCTTTGCTGTCTAGACCCTCCCCCAGAACCCCCCAGCTCTCCTCACAATCTAGCAACTAAAGGGTCGATGCCTGGCACAACAGGAGCTCTCAAGGATTCTGCTTCCTCAATCAGAGAGCCTGGAGTCTCTTCAACTAGGTCAGTGCTAGTGCCATATTGGTTGTAAAATATTTTGAATATCACTTCTGGTTAGGATACTAACAGTTCAGCCTCTGTTTCACTTCCAAGGATAGATACGAAGAAGTGATAACTTGACCTAAATCAGTCTCAAGAGTTATAGTCTTAATCTTTATTTCAATTTTGCTTATAGTTTTTGGTTTATTATCTACAACCTTTGATGCTAACAGTAGGGAAGCTAAATTGTCCTTTGAATGAATTATTAACTTAGTATCTGACCTTCATGCCTTGGTTCGTAGTGATTATATTTTACTTTTGGGTTGTTTATTTTAATGACAGAGTCAAAGAAACTGTAATCTGTCCTCCAAATAGAATTTTAATGTGTAGATCTAATCTCAGGAGAAGGCTAGCAGAAGGTACGTCTTTAAATGTTTCTAGAAAATTAAACGCACAGCTGTAGTAAGCAAAAAGTCTGCTGCTGTTAATACTGTTTGGGAAATTGAGAGCTAATTTGTTTCAACTCCTATGGTTGATCTGGGAAATCAGGTAGTTTAGAAATTTTCAGTTTTATTATTACCTGTGCATATGGACATCAAATTATAGATGTTGTAGTGGGATATTTAATGAAAAGAAAATGAGTTATATTCATTTCATTTTCTCTTAAATCACTAAATAGTGGTCATTTCTGTAGATGGTTAAGTGAGGAATAGAGGCTTTTAGAGCGCATGAATGGAATCTTCTAAGACCTTTCCTGAACTATCATTAGAAACATGGGCTCCTCATTCAACTTCTGCATGCTAGCTGTGTTTGGCCCATTTCAGGTTCCTGGAAGCAGCAGCCCTTCCTTTCCATACATTTTGTATGCATGCCACTTAATTTGCCACAAGTTATAAAAATAACAGGGCTTCAAATCAGTTTGTTCTGGTTTGAATCCCTGCTGATAGTTTGCATTTCTACCCCAAATATACTAAATCAGAATCTACGTTTTAACCAGATTCCCAGGCAGGGGCAGATTAACCAGTAAGCAAAGTGTGCACAGGCTTACAGTAAGCAAGGTAGGCATGAGCTTAATTGTGTTTACTTACTAATTTATAGTGCACAATTTCAATTTCACCTGTTTTTCACAACATCAGCAATGTGGTGAAACCCAGGTGAAATGGTACACTACAGTTTAGTAAGTTAACACAAGTAAACCTGTGCCTACCTTGCTTACTGGGTAATCCATCCCTGTCCCCAGGTGATTCTTATGTCTAATAAATTTTGAGAACCACTGCTTTAGTGGTGGTTCTCAGAATTGGTTCCTAACCAGAAGTGTTAGCATTAAGTGGGAACTTATTAGAAACGCAAATTCTCAGCAGGGGTTCAAACTGGAGCAAACTGGTTTGAAGCCCTGAAAAATAAATGCTGTCATTAATTATTCCAAATTTTCCATCTGAGCTGATCAACTTCATTCTTAGCAGCAACTTATCATTTGTAAAGATGAATACACAATATTTAGAGAATAAACGACTTAACAGGTAGCCTTTGTCATTTAAAAAAGAAAAAAGAAAAGAAAAATGAATTTTCATGGCATCCTAGAAAGTTTCCAGAGTGTGATGAGCAAAGTAAGCAGGGGGCAGCTTTCATTTCTACATCTCCACATGACATAGGATTTTAATGCAGTAATTATTTAGGGAAGAACACACTTGGCATTTCTCAAGCTGAAAGAGCTGAAGAAAAAAATTCAAGCCTCGAGTTGCAATATTGAAGGATTCTACGGGGAAAATATTGAATAACACAGGAAACATCAAAAGAAGAAGGAAGGAATAACAGAGTCACTGAACCAAAAAGAATTGGTCAACATCCAACCATCTCAGGAGGTAGCATATGATCGAGAACCAATGGTATTGAAGGAAGAAGTCCAGGCTGCTCCGAAGACATTGGGGGAAAAACAAAGCTCCAGGAATTGACGGAATACCATTTGAGATGTTTCAACAAACGGATGCAGTGCTGGACATGGTCTGTCGTCTATGCCAAGAAATTTGGAAGACAGCTACCTGGCCAACCGATTGGAAGAGACCCATATTTGTGCCCATTCCAAAGAAAGGTGATCCAACAGAATGCGGAAATTATCAAACAATATCATTATATCATACACAAGCAAATTTTTGCTGAAGATAATTAAAAAACGGTTGCAGCAGTACATGGACAGAGAACTGCCAGAAATTCAAGCCAGATTCAGAAGAGGATGAGGAACGAGCGATATCATTGCTGATATCAGATGGATGTTGGCTGAAAGTAGAGAATATCAGAAAGATGTTTACCTGTCTTTTATTGACTATGCAACGACATTAGACTGTGTGGATCATAACAAATTATGGATAACATTGCAAAGAATGGGAATTCCAGAACACTTAATTGTGCTCATGTGGAACCTGTACATAGACCAAGAGGCAGTCATTGGAACAGAACAAGGGGATACTCTGTGGTTTAAAATCAGGAAAGGTGTGTGTCAGGGTTATATCATTTCACCATACTTATTCAATCTGTATGATGAGCAGATAATCTGAGAAGCTGGACTGTATGCAGAATGTGACATCAGGATTGGTAGAAGACAAAGACACATGCAAAGACACATCCTTGCTTGCTGAAAGTGAAGAGGACTTGAAGCACTTACTGATGAAGATCAAAGACCGCAGCCTTCAATATGGATTACACCTCAACATAAAAACAAACAAAAAAACCCGCTGCTGTCGGGTCGATTCCAACTCATAGCAACCCTATAGGACAGAGTAGAACTGCCCCATAGGGTTTCCAGGGAGTGCCTGGTGGATTCGAACTGCTGAACTTTTGGTTAGCAGCCATAGCTGTTAACCACTAGGCAACCAGGGTTTCCCATCCTCAACATAAAGAAAACAAAAATCCTCACAACTGGACCAATAAGCAGCATCATGATAAATGGAGAAAAGATTGACATTGTCAAGAATTTCATTTTACTTGGATCCACAATCAATGCTCACGAAAGCAGCAGTGAAGAAATCAAATGACATATTGTATTGGGCAAACCTGCTGCAAAAGACCTTTTTTAAGTGTTGAGAAGCAAAGATGTCACTTTGAGGACTAAAGTGTGTCTGACCCAAGCCATGATGTTTTCAATTGCCTCATATACATGCAAAAGCAGGACAATGAGTAAGGAAGACTGAAGAAGAATTGATGCCTTTGCATTGTGGCGCTGACAAAGAATATTGACTATACCATGGACTGCCAGAAGAATGAACAAATCTTTCTCAGAAGAAGTACAGCCAGAATGCTCCTTAGAAGTGAGGATGGCGAGACTTAGTCTCGCGTACTTTGGACATGTTATCAGGAGGGACTAGTTCATGGAGAAGGACATCATGCTTGGTGAAGTAGAGGGTCAGCAAAAAAGAGTAAGACCCTCAACAAGATGGATTCACACAGTGGCTGAAACAATGGGCTAAAGCGTAGCAGCAATTATGAGGATGGCACAGGTCAGGGCAATATTTCATTCTGTTATACATAAGGTCACTATGAGTCGAAACTGAACAATGGCAGCTAACAACAATAACAGTTATCTTAGAGTTTATTGCTAATGAGTTAATTCTCATCCAGCAAATGCAAAGCAGTTGTATTTTGGTAGGAAAAAATCTAGAACATCACAACAGAAGTTCAAAGACTATAGGAAGTTTTATTAGAATAGCAAAATATATTCCTTTTTTTTTTTTAAAAAAAGAGGAAAACTAGGACATGAAGGTAAAATAAAGCAGTGAAAACCTTCTCTGACCCATTGTTGGGGAGAAGAGAAGGCGAGAGAGGAGCAGCACTGAAGGTGAGGAGCCTACCTCCATTTGAAAATAATAGTGCTATTATGGGCAGCCAATTTCAGGCAGTCTGCCTTAAAATGGATAGGTGTGAAGTTACTCATCCCTCCAGAATCTGACAGGGTCAGCATGTAAATCTACTGCACTGATTCTGTGACTATCATAACATCATAAAATGATTCAACTTGGAGAAATTAATTCATTTGGTTAATATTTATTGAGCATTTACTGTTGTATCAGGCACTGTCCAGGCACTGAGGATAAAGCAGTTAATAAGACATCCTAGGTCCCTGCCCTCAAGGAGGTTATCATCAAATAGATTACTAATGTGATTTCAGGCAATGGCAAATGCTGTGAAGAGAAATGAAGAGCAGGATATGAACGAAGGGTTGAGTTGCTTTAGACAGTGTGGTCAGGAATTGCTCTATGTGGAGGAGACATTTATGTAGGGACTTGAAAGGTATGAAGGTGTCAAATATGTAAATGTCTTTGGGAAGAGCATTCCAGGTAAAGGAAAATGCCAGTGACATGCTCTGAGGTGGGACTGAGGTGGAGGTGAGTTGGTATATTTGAAGAATATCCTGAGGATAGTGGAGTAAGTTAGGGAAGGTGGTTGAAGATGAGATGGGAGAGGTACTCAGGGCCAGATCATCTAGGGTCAGGTCTTAGTAAGGGGTTTGGATTTTATTGTAAATATTGTGGGAAGCCACTGGAGAGTTTTGAGTAGATGGTTGTTGTGATCTGTTCAGTATTTTAAAACGGATTGCTCTGGTTGCTGTGTGGAGATTAGACTGCAGAATGGTAAGCCTAAGAGCAGGGAGGCCAGTTAGGAGGTGACTGCGATATTCCAGGCGAAGATGATTGTGAGCACCAAGCGGTAGCTGTAGAGTGTTAAGAAATAGTTGGATTATGGATTTATTTTGAAGGTAGACCTAATAGAACTTGCAGATAGGCTATAGGATAAGAGAAAGGCAAAAATCAAGAATAATTCTTTGATTTTTAGCTGAGCAACTGGGTGTATATTGGTGCGTCACTTCTATTAACTGCCTAAGAAACCAGACCCAGGAAGGATGCTACAATTAGAAGTGGTTATCCACTTAACTTTCAAAGGCCATTAGGGTCTCTTATCTCTGTCATTATCAGCCATCGAGAACTGTCAGGTCACCCATCATTAAGCATAGTGTCTTAAGTGCATGGCTTCTGGTTCTAGACTGAGTTCAAACCCTGGTTCTGCCACTTAGTATATGTGTGACTTTGGCAAGTTATTTAACCTCATTAATTAATTCCTCACTGTGTCTCAGTTCCCTCATGTGGAAAATGGTGATGAAAATAATGGTGCTTACCTCACTGAGTTTGTGTGGCGATTATTCCATGAGTTCACATATATCCATAACTCATAGAAAAGTGCTTGCTATATTGTTGTAGCTCTCTAAGTTAGCTGTTATTATTATCACATAGACTTTTATGCCCATAAGCCATACTTATGTCTTAGACTTTATTACCAATAATTGGAATAGTGTCTACTTGGTGCTCAGTAGGCTTCGTTTAAACCTAGGAATCTTTTAGGGTATTTAATTCCAACTTCCTTTTCTACAGATGAGAAATCTAGACCAGAGAGAGGTTAAGTGAGTTGACTGAGGTTGCAGAATTAATTAGTGACTGAGCTGGGATGCCCACTTGGGTAATTTTCACTGCATTATTATGCCTCTGCCTTTATTTTAATGTAAATTCCTTGAGTTATTTCTATCAAATTTCATATCCCTATCAATAGGGCCACTTAAAGATTTTTGTAATGGTGTAATTGCTCATTAACAATGATTGCCATATATAAAGTATATTTGACAATTTTTTGAGTCATATAGGGTCAGAGATGTCTAAATCCATTGGCTTTTTTTTTGTCTTCTATCATTGAGAGGCAAGAGTCAGAAATGCAAAAAATAAGACATTCACTTCAATAAGAGAGATTCAGTAAGCAAGCTATTTGGGAAATACATGTGTTCTGATAACAATGTTATTTCATGAAGTCTTGAGCAATTTTGGAAACAGTTGGAAAAGCAGACATCTGTGTCACTTTGAGGACTAAGGTGTGCCTGACCCAAGCCATAGTATTTTCAGTTGCCTCATATGCATGCAAAAGCTGGACAATAAATAAGGAAGACCGAAGAAGAATTGATGCGTTTGAATTTTGATGTTGGCAAAGAATATTGACTATACCATGGACTGCCAGAAGAACAAACAAATCTGTCTTGGAAGAAGTCCAGCCAGAATGCTCCTTAGAAGTGAGGAAGGTGAGACTTTGTCTCACATACTTTGGACATGTGATCAGGAGGGACTGGTCCCTGGAGAAGGACATCATGCTTGGTAAAGTAGAGGGTCAGTGAAAAAGAGGAAGACCCTCAACGAGATGGATTGACACAGTGGCTGCAGCAGTGGACTCAAGCATAACAAGAATTGTGAAGATGGCATAGGACGGGGCACTGTTCCGTTCTATTTTAAATAGGGTCACTATGAGTCAGAACTGACTTGATGACACCTAACAACAACAACAGCCCGAAAAGCAAAATGTATTCACACTAAACCAGACATGAGTGCATGATACAGATTTTAGTCTAAACTTGGCTTCTGATGCGCTGTGCAGAGTCAATTCAAGGAAGCTGCTCAGTCTCTCTGCACCTAAGTGCTTTGCCTATACGCGAGAGGAGTGGACTAGATGATCTGCTAGTTCATAGGAGGCTCCAACATTCCTGGGAACTGTGCTGTTCACTGTAACGTTTAAGTGATCTTGTGACCATCCTGAATCTTGTTCATTGAGACTTAGTCAAAGGATGCATACAAAGAACCATGTAAAAAGATTGGCTATAGATAGTTTGGGGGTTGAGTGAAAGAGTTAATAATAGAGTCAAATAAATGGATTTTCTCTGAGCAAAAGCAGTCATCAGCTTCACAGAATCTGAGGTCTGGTATAAGGAGTGAACAGCAGGGTGATTTTAAAAGCTCTTCCTCGGAAATTTCATAACTACCAGATTCAACATTAGTCCAGCCTTGCCGTGTCCTGCCCTGACCTTCTGTGCTTTTCATAGTTTCTGAGCTTCTGCCCCTAGGTCTGGCATTCTCCCAAACCCAGTTTGCAGACTTCATGAAGTGCATTGCTCTCAGACTTCCTCTCAGTGTGCTTCATTTGCTCATGTAAAGGGGCCCCAGCTGGTTCCTTTTTCTGGAAGCTTCTATGTGGCATCACTCCCACTTATCAGGCTTCCCAGAATACCTGGTGCGTTAAGCTGCTTGCACTTCTATCACAACCCAAGGTCGTTTTGTCTCCCAGAGCCTGCCCACTCTGGTGGCATTTACTTCCTGACTGTGCTGTCCCTCATAGGGGCATCTCTGAGCTCATTCTGACAGGGGAGCCCCATGCTTCTCACCTTCTGCATAGCCCTAGGTCTGTACCACCTCTAAAAAGCTGCTTGTTCATCATGAGCTCTCTGGTAGAAACCCGGATCTACAGGGCTCATTCTAAGAGCGATTATTTTCAGACATGAGATGAAAGCTACGAGTGCTATGCTAAGGACTTTCTGGTACCATCTCTTAACTTCCTAGCCATCCTAAGTTCAAATCCACTGACTCTCATGGAGGCAGTCAATCAGTTACTTGGGATTGTTTAAAAAGTCAGATGGTGAATTTGGCCAGAGTCAGGACTGGAACCCAAAGCTTCTAATTTATAGGCTACTATTATTTTTTAAGGATGCTGACCAAGGATTTGAGAGGATATAGAACTCATTTATTCAACACACATTGTTATCATTATTGTTATTATTAGTTTAACACCAACTATATGCAAGGCATATGCACGGGGCTAGGGTTAAAAATAAGGAGCCCTGGTGGCAATGGCTAAGTGATCCGCTGCTAATTGAAAGGTTGGTGGTTCAAACTCACCAGCTGCTCCTTTGGAGAAAAGACCTGGTGATCTGCTTCCGTAGAGATCGCAGCCTAGGGAATCCTATGGGGAAGTTCTGCTCTGTCACATGGGGTTGCTATGAGTCGGAAATTGACTCCGTGGCACCTGGCAACAACAACAGGGTTAAAAATGGTGAAAAAATACGTTGCTCTCTTGGTAAGGTCTGAGGTATCTAGAAGAATAGGAAATAGTACAGATTTTCTTCACAAGTCTTCCTCAGAGCATATGTGCAAATGGAGTCATAGAAATGGCCCTAAACATGCCATAGTTGCTAAAGGTAAATATGCAAACCACTTCTGTTCTATTTTCTTTGGTTACGTGGGCCATTTTAAAAGAAATGAACAAAAATCTCTGTCCTGTAGATTATATTAATATGTACTCAATAAGAGTTAATTGAATAAATAAATTAGTATTCAAAGTGTTTTTATGAAATGATCTTGGTCAAGTCCACTACTATGGAAGTTAAAATAGAAGGAAAAGTGAGTAGCTGCAATTCTTGGCTGCTGTTTGGCAAACGTGTAAGAAAGAGCCCAGTCTTGGGTATTCCACAGACTCCGGGCTGTTTAGCCTTGACTGGTAACGCCACTGCCAGGCCTGCTACAGAGTAGTCAGTAGGGAAATATGCACACCGACTGAAGCAATGATAGCTTTTCAGTTCGGTCTGTAAAATTCATCATGATGTTGCTGTTGGCAAGGGCTACATATGAAGTTGGGAAATGTTGCTGTCAGTAGATAAAGTTCTTTAATATTTATGCTCTTGACCCCAAATAAAATTTAGGTGGCTAACTTAAAAATGATTCATATTTACTTTAACAGAGTATTGATTCATGCACTGTTAGGCACTCTAGATACTTATATCCCTTCAGTCTTCAAATGCTTTTAAGAGATTCTTGGATACAGTGGGAAGAAAATAGTCGATGTGAATTCAACCCCCGACTCTGCCGCTTATGAACTTGAGCAAGTTATTTAACCTCTTTAGCTTCATATTTTTCTTCTGTATAATGGGAATAGTAGTGATACCTTCTTCATAATATTTTTGAAATAATGTGTGTAAAATATTTAGTGTAGTGCCTGGCACATATTAAGTCCTCAGTAAATGTTAGTTACTGATATTAACACGGAGCCCTGGTGGTGCAGTGGTTAAGAGCTCACTGCTAAACAGACGGTCGGCAGTTCAAATCCACCAGTCACTCCTTGGAAACCCTATGGGACAGGGTTGCTATGAGTTGGAATTGACTCTACGGCAATGAGGTTTTTTTTTTTTTTTAATTTTTTTTATGTTAACACTATGCCTTTCCTATAATGGATTCTTGCAAGTATTTGTTGAATGAATGAACAAATGAGTAAGTGTAGTATCGTAAGACCTCAGGAATATTTGATGATTTATTATAATTTTATTTAGTTCTTTTTTATAAATTCAACATACCACTTTTTTTTATTCACATGTGAATATGTATCTTCTTTCTCATCCTCAGCCCTTCGGTATCATGATAGGAAGTCTTGGAATACTGTATCTTGTTTCTCAGGCCAGGTTTCACTGGCCATTTGGTAAGTGATAATCCTTCCTTCATCCGGGAACAAAATGTACACAGAGCTACTGCACATGAGGTTTGGGTTGTTTTCCTACCAAGAGGTAAATTACAAGCATCAAGCGTGGGAGGTAATGAGAACATGATGGGTTTTTCATATCTTGTCCTCTATCATGAGGTTTTTGTCATGCCTCCTACTTTGAAATATTCCTATTGGAGAAATGTGGAATGCACGTTTCAGTACCCATTGAGGCTGGAAAAGGTACATTTGAATATTGTCACTAACAATCATTTTTTGTATAAAACGGAGAGACAGATTACCTCAACTCCAAGGAAGCAGTCACTATGACAGACTTTTCTTTGTCTGCCTCTCCTACAATTAGATGTGAGTGGGCTTCTTCACAGTTGGGAAGTTTGAAACAATGAAGGCAATGAAAAGACCCTCACAACAGAGGGCTGAGCAAACAGCGTGGGTAATATTTGATTGCTTCTTAATATTGTCTTGAATAGAAAATAAAAGAGCCTTTATTGAAAAACCGGTTTAACTAATTATCCGTCTGAATCTTTCCTGCACTGACTTATTTAAAGAACTGATTGATTAATTTCTGGCTGATTAATGGGAGAGACCTGCCTTCAGGCACAGCTGCGAAGAGGCCAAGACAGGGTCTTACTTTTATAGTCTAATTTCATATTCTTTCTTGGTTTCTTTATTTACTTATATTGAACTAATACTTGTTCAATAGTTGTTTTTTTCCCCAACGTATTATTTTAGTCTCTCTCTCTCTTTTTTTAAATCTTTACTTTTAAAATTTTAATTTGACTGAGTGGCATTGGCCAAAGCCAGGAGAGCATAAGAAGAGGTTTGCTGCTTGATAAGGGGGCTCTATTTTGATGCGTTCATGCTGGGTTAGGTCAAGCTTTCCTCTTTGAAGGAAAAGAAGCCTTGCATATATTGGGTTGAATGATATGAAAATGTGATATTTGATGTTTTTGACCTACAAAACCGATAATACCACAAAGTTCAACTTAATCCATCAGAGGTGAATCTCTGCCTCAGAGCAGAACCACTCTATTCATGCTCAGAGTGGTCGATGTATAAACAGAGAACCACTTTCACAGCTTGTAGTGGCCACCACAGCTTCATGGCAAACAGCTACTGGCACACTGTGGCCCTGGTGACAGATCCACCCTGTAGGTGGATATATACAAGAAGAAAAATAATAAGCCAGTCCTTATCAAAACTACAGAATCTATGTATCTCTTTTGAAGGAAAAAAGATGTTAGATTATTTTTTATTAAAAATACCTTATTGATATGTTCAAATAAAAAAACTAGGTGTAAACTCTTTAGTTGTACAGGTCTTCCCTAACAATGAAACAAAAAAATTGCAAATTAAATACAAACAAAAGTACAAAACCAGTAAAATTTAAATGGACCACACTGATTTAATATGACAGTTTTTGCCCCTGAAACTAAACCACGTATTACATTATCGATACTGATTTCAAAAGTGGAGAGTCTGAGTCTGCACAGTGACCGTCCGTGTGCATGTGACTGCTGTTTCCTCTCCGCTCATCTCTGCTGTACAACCTTCATTGCCACAGTGTGGAGTGATGCCATTTGGTCTTCCCTTGGCATAGATAATTCACTAAAGCATTAAGACCACCTCTGCTCTTTTTTCAGTTTCACAATTAAAATTTACTCCTTGGTGCCAGAACGATCCTGAACACTAACACAAATTCCTGTTTATTTCGATTCACCCTTATATGGGGTGGATGAGTAGCTCTTTGGGGATCCAGCTTTGTATTTGGGGATCTTCTGTTAGATTCCTCACCTTCTGAGGGGCCTATGCCTTATTTCCAGCTTTTGCTTGTCTCAATTGAGAGGACTGTTTAGAGTATCTAGTAAGCAAAATGGCTAGAAAAGGAAGTTTTCAGTTGTTAGTCTAATAGTAAATACATTTTTGAAGTTAAATTTCCATCTATGATTTAAATCTTGTCTGGGTTGAAATTGCATCCATCTGCAGTCGGCATTTTTCCTGTCAAATTCCATTAGATTAGAAAAACATTACCATGTTTCCATCCAAATCTTCCATCTCCTAATTGCTGACAAAGGATGATGGACTTCAGTCTTTATGGATGCTAGAAAAGTTAAGTAATGACTCAGGAATTCAGTAACTGCAGAATTTTTAATATCAATTTTGTAATCAGTGTTGCCAGCATATCACTTTATTATTTTAAGAAGAATAAACAACAGCAAACAAATCTTTTTAACAGAACCCTGTGTTAAAGATCCCCTTAACAGTAGGTTTTTTTTTTAAATTTTATTTTAAGAAAAGGTGTTGCAAGTCAATTAAAATCACTCTTCTGATTTATAGCTGATGAGTGGGTAAAGGGCTCTTGGCGTAAATGTCAGCTGTTCCTTAAGACATAGAACAAGGAATAAGAGCTAATACGCCTTCAGGGTTTGTGATTGGCTGTCTGAGGGGTCTTCCAGAATTAACTCATCCTACATTGGAGATCATTTGGAGATCAATTTCTGATGAGGTTAAAAGAATTCCAAAATGACTTTAGGAAGCCACACCTTGAGATGTAACCAACGTAAAATCCATTAATTTGGAAATTTGTAACATATTATATGGTAGTAATAGAATGAAGGCACCCTGGTGGTACAATGGTTAAGTGCTTGGCTGCTAACCTAAAGGTTGGCCTTTGAACCCGCCCAGCAGCTCTTCGGCAGAAAGACCAGGGGATCTGCTTCTGTAAATATTAAAACCCAAAACCCACTGCATCGAATTGATTTTGACTCACTGAACACTTAACCATTGCTCCATTTCTTGGAGCCAAGAAAACCCTATGGGGCAGTTCCACTCTGTCACATGAGGTCACTATGAGTCTTAACTGACTCAACAGCACCCAACAACAACTACAGTAGTAGAATGATAGACCTTTAGTGACTGAAATACAGACAAAGGACAAATGGAGAGAAAGAGATTATGCTTTATAACGCATTTATTAATGTATTCAACTAACATTAATTGAGCCTTTAGCTTTTGGACTAAATACTGGGAGTACAAACAGCTCAGTGACTTTGCACACAGTATTCCCTCGCCCAATAATGCCTTTCTACTAGTTCTCCATCTGGAAGACTACTCAGCCTTCCTGATTCAGCTAAAAGCATATTCCCTGGACAGAGATAGTTGATCAAGACTCTGTGCTTTGATAATAATTTTTATAAACCTTAGCATATTTTCATAATTATTTATCTACTAACTCGTGTAAATTTCAAGGGAAGGTACCACTGTTAACCTTTAGGTATCTTTCCTTCTTGCTTTTTAATGTACCTTGTTTTCCTTGATAAAATCGTGGTAGTCTTTTTGTCTTATTCTCTAAACATTATATCAGTAGCACTTATTCATGTGATTAAATATTTTTCAGATCCATGATTTTTAATGGTGGCATGATGTCATATGTATTTACCAGAACTGAATTTGTCATTCCTCTGTATTTGGACAATTAGGTTGCTTGCAATTTTCTAGTATTATAAATGATGCTGAAATCCTTGCAGGTAAATTCTTCTCCACATCTCTGATTGTTTATTTAGAATTTTTAAATTTCTAGAAGTAATATTACTGTGTCAAATGATATGAACACTGTTAAGGCTCTTGCTATAAATAAGCCAAATTGCTTTCTAAGAAATTTGTACCATGAGTAATGAACAAGAACGCCCATTTTACACACACACCCTTGCCAGTCATAGACATTATCATGTGAAAAGTCTTTGGCAATTTAATATGCAAGAAATATCTCCTTATTTTAATTTTATTTCTTGGATGATTAATATTATGTTCTTATATTATTTCCTCTTGCCTTTTGGGCAGTTGCATTTTCAACCATTTGACCATTTATTTCCTGCACTCTTTTTAAGAAAAGAGAAATTAAAATGGTTAAAGAAAAACAAACTTAAAATATACTTTGTAAAAATGAGTTAAGAATGTTTAAGTAGTATATATATCACTGTCAATTTTTAATTGTTGATAAGAATAGATACTAAAGTACTTAACATTGTGGTGAAAATGATTTAAGAAAAAAAAGTACCCTTATCCTTCCCCTTAGTTAAATATCACATAATTCTATGTGTAATTCTTTTTTCCCACTTTATAAAATAATATAGTAATAATAATTACGTAATAACAAGTAGAATTAAAAAAAAAACAAAACAAATCCATTGCCATTGAGTTGATTCCGACTCATAGCGACCCTATAGGACAGAGTAGAACTGCCCCATATGGTTTCCAAGGAGCACCTGGTGGATTCAAACTGCTGACCTTTTGGTTAGCCAAAGCTGTTAACCTCTGTGCCACCAGGGTTTCCACAACTAGAATAGCACACCCTTAAAAAAAAAAGAAACTCATTGACGTCGAGTGGATTCTGACTTATAGCGACCCTACAGGACAGAGTAGAACTGCTCCATAGGGTCTCCAAGGAGCGGCTGGTGGATTCCAACTGCCAACCTTTTGGTTAGCAGCGGAGCTCTTAACCACTGTGTCACCAGGGCTCCCCACACCCTTGTTGTTGTTGTCAGATGCCGTCAAGTCGGTTCCAACTCATAGAGACCCTATAGAATGGCTATATTTAAACAAAAAACAACAACAAAAATACGAAAGAACTGACCATACCAAGTGTGGCAAGTTTGTGAGCAACTAGAACTCTCACACATTGAACATAACATGGTCCAACCACTTTGGAAAACAGTTTGGAAGTTTTTTAAAACAGTTAAACATACACATACACATGACCCAGCCATTCCACTCCTAGATAATTATGTAAGAGAAACAGAAACCTATGTGTGCACAAAAATTTGTATATGAATGCTTATAACAGCTTTATTTGTAATAGCCCCTAACTGGAAATAGCCTAAATGTTTAAACAAAATGTGGTATATGCATCCATGTAATAGAATACTACTCACCAAAAAAAAAAAAAAAAGGAATGAACTATTGATACATGCAACAATATGGATTACTCTCAGAGTTATTATGCTGAGTGAAAGAATCCATGCCCCAAACTGTACATACTGTATGATTTCATTTACACAAAGTTCTGGAGAATGCAAACTACTCTCTAGTGACTGAAGACAAATCAGCGGTCACCTTGGTTTGAGGGCAGAGGGAGTGATGGAGTACAAAGGTACTTAAGGAAGATGTTTGGAATGATCGATTTTTTTTATTGTGGTTTTATGGATGTATACGTCTATGTCAAAACTGATCAAATCATGTATGTTAAATAGATAATTTAGTATACTTCAATTAAGTTATATTAAAAAAAATTAGAAGGGGTTGGCAATGTGGTGGAGCAGAATTGAGTACCAGGCTCTTAACACTTGGTCTCCTGTGTGAACTTCTGAAGAACACTTACCTCCCTGGGACTTGATTTTCTCGTTTGTAACAACTAATGGTTTGGCTAATAGCAATCCAAAGTTGTAGAGTTTTAAGAGAAAACCAGGGTTAAGCGTAGTCTCTTATTATTTTACTATAATCTAGAAATGGGTATTTGTATATAGGAATTGATTTTAAACTTATTTAGGCTTATTTAAAAAACCTAAACCTCTGGCATTTTTTGAGATATTACAGGGTTCATAAAACTCTATCCCCAAGCCCTATTTGTGTGGGATCTACAACCTAGGTTGACTTTAGAGATTATCTATTAGATCAATTTAATTCAACTAGATGCCAAATTTAATTTATGATGTCCATTAGAGAGTTTATGTAAAATGCATTTTGGGAGTTAATTCTAAACGTTTAGAGATATGAAAGCTTTTTTTTTAAAAGGAGGCATGGCTAAAGTAATTTTATCTTTCTAGCTTCTAGAAGATACAATATTGAATACACAATGCATGCACTGAATCTTCTTTTTAATTTGTCCATAGTTTGTTCTGTTTGGATGCAGTGGCAGGTGGTAATCTATCACAGTGTCTTCTTTCACAAAAAAAAATTATTCATCAGATGTTACTCAGTGACCTGAATCTGCCAAGGGAACTTCTTACACTTAGTTTCAGGTGAACTTATCTATGAAACTTTAAATCTTCATTCATGAGTTTTTTTTCCTTTTTTTTTTTTTAAATATATGTATGAGCAGCTTGATTTAATTACACATACTGAGAATTGAAAGAGACTTTATAGATGATTTAACTGTAGCCCTTCATTTTAGGATGAGGATACTGAGATTTAGGTTATCCCACTTGCTAAGAGTGGAGCCCTGGTGGTGCAGTGGTTAAAAGCTCGGCTGCTAACCAAAAAGTCAGTAGTTCACATCTACCAGCCGCTCCTTGGAAACCCTGTGGGGCAGTTCTACTCTGTCCTACAGGGTTGCTGAGTTGGAATCGACTTGACAGTGGGTTTAATGGACTTGCATAAGAACATATGTCAGGTTGGGGAGCACTGAGGTTTGAACTCAGATTTCTACTCCCAGTAGATCACTCTTCCATGCAACATCAGCTGGCACATAGTAGATGTCCCGTAAATGGCTGCTGAATGAATGAATGGATCATTGTCGTAAAATACGTCAACAGGACAGGCTGTTCCTCCAAGATAATGGGTGTAAGGGAAAGAGAACCAGACTGGCAACCAGGAGGTTTGCAGCCACGTTAATCAGCATCGCCAGCTTTTGACGTCGTTTTGCTTCCATGAGTCTCCCTTTGGTTTTTAATCTCAAAAATGAGGTAGTCCTTACATCCTCCAAGATCCCTTTCTTTTTTAAATGTGTTCTGTTGAAACTTAAACACTGATGATTGCATTTTTATTCAGGATGTTAATTTGAAAGTAGATTTAATGGTCGATGTGAACTTTAAGTCTGTTTTTATTGGGCTCACACTCTTTGTATTTTTGCCAAATAATGTTGAGATTTATCTTAGGCTTTGTGACAAGCACTCTCAAAATTTGAGGAAAATATTTGCATACAAAATGCTGACTAGGACTACTTTAATATAAAGTTATGTCTGATATTTCAAAATGTGCTGCTACTTGGATCTAAAATGCGGGCCAGCAAGGTCGGGACTGAGGCTCATCATGGCAGCATGCGGAGCTATGAAACACTTTCTGCTTCTCAGCGCCCCCACTTGGCTTCATTTCTGGCTACATTCCCTGACTTGCCTGAGATCCAGGAACTCGACTGCAGGGAGAATCTTGAACCGTGGTTTAGGGGCAAGACTTAAACATTGACACTTGTGATACTTGTGAGGGGTAAGAGATGGCCCAATAGGGGTCTTTGAAGAAAAAAACGAGAGTGTGGTGAGGAAGAAAAAGGTTCCTGAGAGAAAAGAATCATCACAATAAAGGAAGTGGTCCGTCACAGTGGGACCACCGCTGTCTGCAGTACAGCTAGTCCTCAACTTACAGCAGAGTTCTGTTCCTGTGACTCTGTCCTAAGTTGGTTCTAACCTAAGTTGAATACCTCTTTTTTTTTTTTAATAGTTTTCATTATTATTGCCTTTTATTATCAGTATCTTTATAAATCCGATCCTTATTTGTTTTTGGGGGTTGGAAACATTACATATAAACTTACAGATATATTTTAACATGGTACATAGTACATATTACTAACGATAAGATGTACAAAAAAAAGATGATCGTTAGTGAAGTTCACTGTAACTCAAATATGTTGTAAGTCGGGGACTACCTGTACAGTGGTGGCTTTAGTGTTGCTGTGATGCTGGAATTCAGTCCATCCCCATGCATCTGTCAGTTTGTCATACTATTGTGGCTTGCACGTTGCTGTGATGCTGGAATCTATGCCACCAGTATTTCAGATACCAGCAGGATTACCCATGGTAGACAGATTTCAGCAGAGCTTACAGACTAAGACAGACTAGGAAGAAAGGCCTGGCGATCTGCTTCCAAAAATTAGCCAGTGAATACCTTGTGGATCACAACGGAATATTTTCCAATACAGTACTGGAAGATGAGTTCCCTAGGTTGGAAGGCACTAACAGTAGCCGAAACAATGGACTCAAACATATCAATGATCACGAAGATGGTGTAGGACTGGGCAACATTTAGTTCTGTTACACATAAGGTCACCATGAGTCGGAGCTGACTGAACAGCAACTAATAATAACCACGTCACAACGGGAAGAGAGAGTTAGTGTCCAGTACAAGTGTGAGACCGTGTTTAAGTGTACCCAGCTCAGACTCCTGTGGTTGCTTATGACCCTGGAAAAAGACAGGACTGTGGTACAGTTGGAGGTGCTTTATCATTATGAGCCCAAGCTCATAATGGGATTCCTTCTGCCTTATATGTGAAGTGATGAAAAAGTGAAATCATTTCTCTCCCAGAGGGAGTTGAGGACTGGAGATCAAGGCTGGGCTAAATCAGTGTTTGGGTGATCAGAAGAGAGTAGCAGGTGGTGTTTATGACAGGAACGTAGAGGCAGGCAGGGATGGAGCCCCAGGCATCAGAAGTTGAGAGAATAAACATCCCTGTCCCAAACCCCTGTAGCTCAGGGGTATCCTTCATGGTGACCTTGTTACTTTTCTTCCTGCTCTCTGTCTTGGTTTGTCTTATTTAGTTCAGCACACTTTGCTCCTTAGTTATCTTGTGCCATCTCTTCTCTGAACAGATCAAGGTTTGACACAAACACTGCATCTGTGCTGTGTACAAGTTTGTTCTGTGTTGCTGTGTTGTCATTTAACCATGTAACAGCATGCTCCCTTCAGGGCTTGATGTGGGGCTCTGAAGGAGCTTAATTTAATTACATTCATTTGAGGGTCCTAAAAACCACCACTGTGCCCATTCAATCTTTTCTCTTTAGGGTTCTACCCTTTGTTAGTGTTTGAAGGAAGGAGTTGGAGGAAGAAGAGAGAGGTAAGAGGAATGAAATCATTTCTCTTTTAGCCTCCATTTGAGGCTTAAAAAAGAACTATCAAAGAAAATAATTCCACATCTTCATCAAAATGAACAGATTCAGTTCATGGTAAAAAAAATCAATTATTCAAAATACATAAGAGTTGGCAACTTTAAATTGACATCAGAATTTTTATGGGGGTACTAAATGATTCTGATTTTTTCTTTTTTTTTTTTTTTGGTAGTTAGAGTTGACAAATGTTATTGAAGGCTTATTGTGTGCCAGGTGTTTCAAATGTGACAAGTAAGTAAAATTACAGAATATCCCTGGAGGTAATTATTATTTAGCTACACTTTATAGATGAAGAAACTGAGGTGAAAATAAGTGTGGTTATGGAGACCCTTTGTGGTGCAAAAAGTTATGTGCTTGGCTACTAACCAAAAGGTTAGTAGTTAGAATCCACCCAGAGGCACCTTGGAAGAAAGACTTGATGATTTGCTTTGGAAAGATCATAGCCATTGAAAACCCTATAGAGCGCAGTTCTACTGTGAACCACATGGGATCACTATGAGTCAGAATCACCTCCACAGCAACTGGTTTTGTTTTTAAATAAGTGGCAGAATCAGGATCAGAAGTCACGCCTGCCCATTGCTCTTCCATTGTTCCCTAGACCAGTGCTTCCCAAACTAATCTGTGTACAAATCGTCTGAAGATCTTGTTAAACTTCGGATTCTAGTCCACTGTGTCTGGGGTGGAGCCTGAGACTCTTCCTTTTAACAAATTGCTATGTAATGCTGCTGCTGCTGGTTCACAAACTACACTTGGAGTGGCCAGTCTTAACATCCTTCTCCTTTGGGGAAATAAAAAGGAACTTCTATAATGGCATGTGAAGGTAGAACAATTAATACATTTATCATTTTCCTTATTCAGTATTTTGCTTCCTGGAAAATCTTACCTTGTTTTCTTGACAATCCCAGAAGATACTGGTTACGGATACACACTGTAGTTTGGTCGGCAAATATGCAACATACCTTAGAAAACATGCTCTAAAGTGGTAAACCAACGGTGTTGGTGTCACCCAGTGCGGTAAGTCATGGTGCCATCCCCCCTACCCATACCAGACCATACAGAACCCTTAGTAATGTTTTTTGTACTAATGTTACTCATAAGTCATAATTCCCATATATCACTCCTTCTTTTCCTTTGATTACTACTTCATTCTCAAAAAAGTTGTTGATATAGGTTCACAAATACTAATTACCACAATACTGTAGTTAAAACACCAGAAAATTTGATGAAATCAGCGACTATAAAAACACCAGCAGCAATGAAAACAACAGTGCGTGCTTGTAGGGCATGTAGATGAAACCATGCAACTTGAAGTGTCATTGTGATTGGGTGATAATGACAGCTCTGACCAGAGCACATTCGAAGATTCAAAAAGTAAATTAGAGTTTTAGCCTTGTAGGTATATTGATACATGTAAGCTGGGCTTACAAAAAATGTTTTTGTTGTCATAGCTAACTTCAGGGATATTTTTATAGACAGTCATTTTGGTGTCACCCCCTCTGAAAGTATCACCCAGTGCAGTCTGCACCCCCTACACCCCTCTAGTGATGCCACTGTAGCAGACAATAGCAAGAAAATTACTCAGCTCTTTTTAAGTGACTTAATTTATTGAAATAATAGATTTGAAAACAGATCTAAATTAGACAATGTAGACTAATTATGGCAAAGTAAGTTTGAATGAATCCTGGGTAAAATCGCTTTCTAAGTCAGTTGTATAGATGATTTAATTGAAGAGAATGAATACACCCCACTTTCCCTCTTCTTTGCTAGGCTTTAAAAGACAATACCAGCTGTAATCTAATTGAAGGCAACAGTCCCCAGGTGTTCAGAGAAGCTGCTCATTCAGTCAAAATATTTCAAATCATGTCTGACATAAGATCAGCCCTTCCAAGGGCTTTAAGATGGAAGGATATTTCTTTTCAGTGCTCCTAAATAGTGAATTCTTTTCTTGTGTTTAAATGTACTAATAAAATAAACTATTTTTAAGTTTAGTTTATGATAGTTAAGACAAGATTTCACTGATATTAGAAGTTAGAGCATGCAGTCCATTTTTAACAAGAGAGTATTCTGAATTTTAAAATAAATTAGAATTGGAAGGGCCCTTAGAGCTGAGGATGTCAAACACCCTCAACCTCCTTCCTCAACATATAGTGAAGTGAAGACATTGAGTCTCAAAAAGATTTATTGACATGCTTGTGGTCATTTAGCTTGTTGGTGGCATAACTTTTATTAGAAATTTGGTCATGGTCACAAAGTCTACTGCTACAAAGGCCAGGTCGGAAATATAATTTATGGTTATAAATTATGTAAAGGGATAATGGGGATTGTGGCAAACAGCCTACCTGAAAAGGCCAGCTGTCACATAGCTGTAGCTGATTATTTACATGTGAAAATGGGGTCTCATTATAGCCAGATCACTTGATTTCTAAGTAGAAGCTGGGGATCCAGAATTTTTATGTGAAATATTTCAATTTTAAAATGCTGACAACAAATAAGAACAAAAACAGTGTGCTCCAAACAAAACACATGTGAGGGGCCGATTTGCTCTTTCACAATTTCTGACTCGAGTCTTCTGATGTCTCAGCCCAGTGTGCTTTCACCAGTGATTCCTAGCAGCTCTCTGATGCCTTGTAGTTCCCCAAGTGGCTGCTCTAGGAATTGACGGAGAGGCCAGGTGGGTGGGGTTCTAGTCCTCCCATATCCCATTACCCAGGCTGTCAAGTTGATTCCGATCTGACTCATGGCGACCCCATGTGTTAGAGAGTAGGGGTTTCTTGGTTGTAATCTTTATGGAAGCAGATCACTAGGCACTGCTGGGTGGGTTTGAACCACCATCCTTTAGGTTAGCAAATGGTTTGTGCCACACATATCAACCAGGTCTCCACAAAAGATTTGTTTGAAATAAAGAATTCAACTGATAATACTTATTACACTACTACCTCATTAAATGATGAATAAAAGCTTAAGATCCCTTCCACTGTCCTTGAGCAAAAGCATTTTAATTTACAAGGCCAGTGAGAAAAAATGAAATCATAAAATACAGAGGAATTTTTATCTCAAGAGGGAACTTTTCTGATGGTTATTGATCAAGTTTCCCCAATAATACAGCAGATTAATCATCAAATTTTGGTACTATTTATTTTTGAATATTACCTGTAAAATGTAGTCGTACACACACACACATACACATATATGTCTATGCCCCCATTGCCACCCTTACCACCTTTATTCAAGTCATGCTCTTACTTGAGTCACACCTTTTATCTTGTTGTTAGGTGCCATCGAGTCAGTTCTGACTCATAGCAACCCTTTGTACTACAGAATGAAACACTGCCTGGTCTTGTGCTATGCTCACAATCGTTCTTACGATTGAGCCCATTGTTGCAGCCACTGTGTCACTCCCTCTCATTAAGCGTCTTCCTCTTTTTTGCTGAGCCTGTACTTTACCAAGCATGATATCCTTCTCCAGCGGCTGATCCCTCCTGACAACATGTCCAAAGTATGTAAAACATAATCTCGCCATCCTTGCTTCTAAGGAGCATTCTGGTTGTGCTTCTTCCAAGACAGACTTGTTTGTTCTTTTGGCAGTCCATGGTATATTCAGTATTCTTCATCAACACCACAGTTGAAAGGCGTCAGTTCTTCTGCAGTCTTATTCATTGTCCAGCTTTTGCATGCATATGATGCGGTTGAAAATACCATGACTTGGGTCAGGCATACCTTAGTCTTCAAGGTGACATCTTTGCTTTTCAAC
>NW_004444028.1:10301607-10333578 GCF_000243295.1 Trichechus manatus latirostris
ATCTTTGCTTTTCAACACTTTAAAGAGGTCTTTTGCAGCAGATTTGCCCAGTGCAGTGTTTCTTTTGATTTCCTGACTGTTGCTTCCATGGGTGTTGATTGTGAATCCAAGCAAAAGGAAATCCTTGATAACTTCAATCTTTTTTTCTCCTTCTGTTTATCATGATGTTACAAGAGATAAAAGGAGAGAGAAGCAAGTAGAGATAGTGACTTTAGTAGCAGAAACAAAGAAGAGCTGAGGGCAGAGCGCATCCTTTGGATCCAGAGACCCTGCACTGAGAACCTCCTAGACCCAGGGGAATATTGATGCCAAGATACATGGAGATCTCCAAGGGACGCTAGGCCCACAGATGTTCAGAGGAGACAAAGACTTTCCCCCAGAGCCAACACAGACAGAAAGCCTTCTCCTAGAGCTGGCATCCTGAATTTGTACTTCTAACCTCCTGAACTGTGTGAGAATAAATTTCTGTTTGTTAAAGCCATCCACTTGGGGTATTTCTGTTATAGCTGCACTAGATAACTAAGAGAATCTGTCTTGGGAGAAGTACAGCCAGAATGCTCCTTAAAAGTCAGGATGGCAAGACTTTGTCTCACTCGCATTGGACATGTCAGCAGGAGGGACCAATACCTGGAGAAGGACATCATGCCTGGTAAAGTAGAGGGTCAGCGAAAAAGAGGAAGACCCTCAAAGAGATGGATTGACACAGTGGCTGTAACAATGGGCTCAAACATAGCAAAGATTGTGAGGATGGCACAGGACCAGGCAGCGTTTCATTCTGTTGTATGTAGGGTCGCTATGAGCTGGAACCAACTCGTTGGCATCTAACAACAACACCTGTTTTTAGTGGTAGGATAGTGAACTTGAAGTGAAATTTCTCAGCAATTTTTGAGAATGGGGATAATCCTAGATAGAAATGGATTCTAGTCTCTTTGGAGGGAAACAGCTACATGCTAGCCCACAGAGAAAAGGCTCAGGGCTCAAGGCTACTTCCACAAGGCCCTTCGGAGGGACTGGAAACTTTGTGGGTCCTTTAAGATTCATGCCATTTGGATAAATCATCTTTTGTCTTTCCTTTTCACTATCATTTGTAGATTTTAGGGGTTATATCTGATCAATGATAATTTTATTACTAATTTGCTATTGATTTTCCCCATAAATAGCTTATGTTCATACCATTTAACTTTGAGTTAATGTTAATACAAAAGACAAGCTAACTTTTGGGTCTAATGAGCATAGAATAAGAGAAAAATTTAACTTGACTCTGAACAGTCCAAAATATAGTCTTGAGTAAGGAGCACAAGAAAATGAAGATTGTTTTAGAGTTTATTAAATTATAACATTTTATAATTAAATGAAAACCAGATATGAACATCAGCTCTTGATTCCCCCCACAAGGATGCACAGTTTGAAAAATTAAATGGAAAAATGCTCACGAAAAATTATCTTGAAAATTTATGCTTTTCTTCCTAGTTATTTACCTTGTGCATTTTTCAAGGATGAAATTTACTCAATGGAATGTTTTCTTTCTTTAATATCTTATAATCATACATTTTAATATCTTTGTCTGTCTTACATCTTTCCCATCCTGATGGCAGACAAAGTGGTTCAGTAGTAAGGGCTTTGGAGCCAAACTTTAGAGCCTTT
This sequence comes from Trichechus manatus latirostris, assembly GCF_000243295.1. Classification (NCBI taxonomy): domain Eukaryota; kingdom Metazoa; phylum Chordata; class Mammalia; order Sirenia; family Trichechidae; genus Trichechus; species Trichechus manatus. Next base: position 10,303,252 of record NW_004444028.1, read on the forward strand.
GAATTTTTGTTACAGCTTTATTGACATACAGTTTACGTAACATACAATTCATCCACTTAAAGTGTACAACTCGATGTTTTTAAGCAAATTCACAGAATTATTCAACCATCACTACAATCTAATTTTAGAACATTTTTGTCTCCCCTAAAAGAAATGCTGTATGTATTAGTGACTACTTAGCATTTCTCTTCATCCTCGCCCCACCCCCCACCCCCAACAACCAGTCAGCAACAGTCTGTATATATAGATTTACCTATTCTGGACATTTTATATGAATGGAATCATAGAATATTTGATCTTTTGCAAATGGCTACAGAAGACCAAATGACCAAATGTGAGTGGTCTATTAGCATAATATTTTCAAGGTTCATTGATGTCGTAGCATGTGATCAGAACTTCATTTCTTTTTATGGCCAAAGAATATTCTATTGTATGGCTATACCACATTTTATTTATCTATCCATGAGTTGATAGACATTTGGGTTCTTTCTACTTTTTGGCTATTATGAATAGTGTTGTTATGAACATTTATGTACAAGGTTTTGTGTGAACATATGTTTTAATTATCAAAGGTATATAACTGTTGTTGTTGGATGCTGTCGAGTTGATTTCAACTAACAGCAACCCCATGTGACAGGGTTTTCCATAGGGTTTTCTTGGCTATAATCTTTATGAAAGTAGATCACTGGGTCTTTCTCCCACAGAGCAGCTGGGTGGGTTCAAACTGCCAATCTTTTGGTTAGCAGCTAAGTGCTTAACTGTTGTGCTACCAGGGCTCCTTAGGTATATACCTAGGGGTGGGATTGCTGGGTCAAATGGTAACTCCATGTTTAACTTTTTGAGGAACTGCCAAACTGTTTCCACAGGAGTTGTGTCATTTTACTTTCCACCAGCAATGTATGAGGGTTCCAATTTCTCTAATTCTCACCATCACTTATTTTCAATTTTATTTTTTATTATTATAGTCATCCTAGTGGGTGTGAAGTGGTATCTCATTTTGGTTTTAATTTGCATTTCCATAATGACTAATGAAGTTGAACATCTTCTCATGGGCTTATTAGTCATGACTGGTATTGACCATTTTGAATCAGACGGTCATATGGTCTACTATGCTGGGAATGACAAATGGAAGAGGAATGATGTTGCATTCATCACTAAAAAGAACATTTCAAGATCTGTCCTTAAGTTCAACACTGTCAGTGATAGATATTATCTATACACCTACAAAGATGACCAGTTAATACAAGTATTCAGATTTACACACCAACCAGTAAGGCCAAAGATGAAGAAATTGAAGTTTTTTTTTTACCAACTTCTGCAGTCTGAAATCAAACATGCAATCAATATGCACTGATAATTACTGGTGATTGGAATGTGACAGTTGGAAACAAAGAAGAAGGATCTGTAGTTGAAAAACATGACCTTGGTGATAGAAACGATGCCTGAGAAACGATGCCTGAGAACGGATGATAGAATTTTGCAAGACCAACGACCTCTTCACTGCAATTACCTTTTTTAAACAATATAAATGGTGACTATACATATGGACCTTGCCAGATGGAATACACAGGAATCAAAGTGACTACATCTGTGGAAAGAGACAATGGAATAGCTCAATATCATCAGTCAGAACAAGGTCAGGGGCTGACTGTGGAACAAATCATCAGTTGCTCATATGCAAGTTCAAGTTGAAGTTGAAGAAAATTAGAACAAGTCCACAAGAGCCAAAGTACAACCTTGAGCATATCCCACCTGAATTTACACACCATTTCAAGAATAGACTTGATGCACCAAACACTAATGACCGAAGACCAGACCAGTTGTGGAATGACATCAAGGACATCCTACATGAAGAAAGCAAGAGGTCATTAAAAAGATGGAAAAGAAAGAAAAGACCAAAATGGATGTCCGAAGAGACTCTGAAACTGGCTCTTGAATGTCAGGTAACTAAAGTGAATGTAGAAATGATGAAGTGAAAGAGCTGAACAGATTTCAAAGAGTGGCACGAGAAGACAAAGTAAAGTATTATAATGAAATGTGCAAAGACCTGCAGTTAGAAAAGGAAAAGGGAAGAACACACTTGGCATTTCTCAAGCTGAAAGAACTGAAGAAAAAATTCAAGCCTCCAATTGCAATATTGAAGGATTCTACAGGGAAAATACTGAACGACGTAGGAAGCACCAAAAGAAGATGGAAGGAATACACAGAATCACAGTACCAAAAAGAACTGGTCAACGTTCAACCATTTCAGGAAGTAGCATATGATCAAGAACCAGTGGTACTGAAGGAAGAAGTCCAAGCTGCACTGAAGGGAATAGCGAAAAACAAGGCTGCAGGAATTGACAGAATACCAATTGACATGTTTCAACAAACAGATGCAGGGCTGGAAGTGCTCACTCGTCTATGTCAAGAAATTTGGAAGAATGTGGAATCAGGATTGGAGGAATACTCATTAACAACCCTCAATATGCAGATGACACAACCTTGCTTTGTGAAAGTGAAGAGGACTTGAAGCAGTTGCTGATGAAGATCAAAGAGTACATCCTTCAGTATGGATTACACTTTAACCTAAGGAAAACAAAAATCCTCACAACTGGACCAGTAAGCAACATCATGATAAATGGAGAAAAGGTTGAAATTGTCAAGGATTTCATTTTACTTGGAGCCACAATCAGCACCCATGGAAGCAACAGTGAAGAAATGAAATGACCTATTGCATTGAAAAATCTAATGCAAAAGACCTCTTTAAAGTGTTAAACCCCATGCATCTGTCAGTTTGTCATGCTGTGGTGGCTTGCATGTTACTATGATGCTGGAAGCTCTGCCACCGGTATTTCAAATACCAGCAGAGTCATCCATGATGGATAAGTTTCAGTGGAGCTTCCAGGCTAAGACAGACTAGGAAGAAGGACCTGGCAGTCTACTTCTGAAACAATTGGCCAGTGAAAACCTTATGAAAGCTGCAGTACATTGTCTGGTATAGTGTTAGAAGATGAGCTCCTCAGGTTGGAAGGCACTCAGAATATGACTGGGAAAGAACTTCCTCCTCAAACTAGAGTCAACCTTAATGATGTAGATGGAGTTAAGCTTTCAGGACCTTCATTTGCTAATGTGGCATGGCTCAGAAATAGAAGAAACAGCTACAAATATCCATTAATAGTTGGAACATGGAATGTATGAAGTATGAATCTTGGAAAATTGGATGTCATCAAAAATGATGTGCACCCCGTAAAGATAGATATCCTGTCTATTAGTGAGCTAAAATGGACTGGTATTGGCCATTTTTATCAGACAATCATAGCGTATACTATGCTGGGAATTACTAACTGAAGAGGAATGGCATCATATTCGTCTTCAAAAAGAACATTTCAAGATCTATCCTGAAGTACAACGCTGTCAGGGACAGGATAATATCCATATGCCTACAAGGAAGACCAGTTAAAATGACTATTATTCAAATTTATGCACCAACCACTAACGCCAAAGATGAGGAAATTGAAGATTTGAGAACTTCTGCAGTCTCAAATTGATCAAACATGCAATCAAGATGCGTTGACAATTACTGGTGATTGGAATGTGAAAGTTGGAAACAAAGAAGGACCCGTAGTTGGAAAACATGGCCTTGGTGATAGAAACGATGCCAGAAATCACATGATAGAATTTTGCAAGACCAACGACTTCATTGTAGATACCTTTTTTCAACAACGTAAACGGCGATTGTACAAGTGGACATCACCAGATAGAATATACAGGAATCGAGTCGACTACATTTGTGGAAAGAGATGATGGAAGAGCTCAATATCATCAGTCAGCACAAGGCCAGGGGCTGACTTTGGAGCAGACCATTAATTGCTCATATGCAAGTTCAAGTGGAAGTTGAAGAAAATTAGAACAAGTCCACAAGATCTAAAATACGACCTTGAGTATATCTCACCTGAATTTAGAGACCATCTCAAGAATAGATTTGACGCTTTGAACACTAATGACTGAAGACCAGACGAGTTCTAGAATGACATCAAGGATATCATATATGAAGAAAGCAAGCGGTCATTAAAAAGACAGAGAAGAAAGAAAAAGACCAAAATGGATTTCAGGAGAGACTCTGAAACTTGCTCTTAAACGTAGAGTAGCTAAAGCAAATGGAAGAAAGGATGAAGAGCTGAACAGATTTCAAAGAGCAGCTCGAGAAGACTACTTTGTCTTTTAGTATTACTCTACTTTGAGTATTATAATGAAATGTGCAAAGACCTGGAGTCAGAAAACCAAAAGCAAAGAACACACTTGGCAATTCTCAAGCTGAAAGAACTGAAGAAAGAATTCGAGTGTTGAGTTGCAGTATTGAAGCACTCTATGGGCAAAATATTGAACAACCCAGGAAGCATCAAGAGAAGATAGAAAGAATACACAGAATCACTGTACCAAAAAAAATTGGTCAGTGTTCAGCCATTTTAGGAGGTAGCATATGATCAAGAACCAGTGGTACTGAAGGAAGAAGTCCAAGCTACACTGAAGGGAATGGTGAGAAACAAGGCTCCAGGAATTGACGGAATACAAATCGAGATGTTTCACCAAACAGATGCAGCACTGGAGGTGCTCACTCATCTACATCAAGAAATACGAAAGACACCTTCCTGGCCAACCAACTGGAAGAGATCCTGTTTTTGCCTATTCTAAAGAAAGGTTATACAACCGTATGCAGAAATTATCGAACAATATCATTAATATCACACTCAAGAAAAATTTTGCTGAAGATCATTCAAAAGCGTTTGCAGCAGTACATGCACAGGGAACTGCCAGAAGTTCAAGCCGGATTCGGAAGAGGACTGGAACGAGGGATAGCATTGCTGATGTCAGATAGATCTTGGCTGAAAGCAGAGAATACCAGAAAGACGTTTACCTGTGTTTTATTGACTACACAAAGGCATTTCTCTGTGTGGATCATGACAAATTATGGATAACATTGCAAAGAATAGGAATTTCAGACACTTAATTGTGCTTATGAGGAACCTGTACATACACAGAACAAGGGAATACTGTGTGGTTTAAAGTCAGGAAAGGTGTGTGTCAGAGTTGTATCCTTTCACCATACTCATTCAATCTGTATGCTAAGCAAATAATTCAAGAAGCTGGAGTATATGAAGAACACAGTATCAGGATTGGAGGAAGACTCTTTAACAACCTGTGATATGTAGATGACACAGCCTTGCTTGCTGAAAGTGAAGAGGACTTGAAGCACTTACTGATGACGATCAAAGACTACAGCCTTCAGTATGGATTACACCTCAATATAAAGAAAAAAAATCCTAATAACTGGACCAATAAGCAATATCATGATAAATGTAGAAAAGGTTGAAGTTGTGGAGGATTTCATTTTACTTGGATCCACAGTCAACACCCATGGAAGCAGCAGTCAAGAAATCAAACAACGTATTGCAATAGGCAAATCTGCTGCAAAAGACCTCTTTAAAGTGTTGAAAAGCAAAGATGTCACTTTGAGCACCATTGTGCACCTGACATAAGCCATGATATTTTCCATCACCTCATATGCTTTTGAAAGTTAGACAATGAATAAGGAAGAGTGAAGAATTGATGCCTTTGAATTATGGTGTTCGCAAAGAATATCGAATGGACTGCCAGAAGAATGATGAATTATGACCTTCAATGAGATAGACTGACACAGTGGCTGAGACAGCGGGCCCAAGCATAACAATGATTGTGATGATGGCATAGGACCGGGCAGAGTGTCATTCTGTTGCACATAGAGTTGCTGTGAGTTGGAACTGACACAACGGTACCTAACAACAACAACAAAAACAGAATTTTAAAAAGCAAAAATGTCACTTTGGCTACTAAGGTATGCCTGACCCAAGCTATGGTATTTTCAATCACCTCATACGCATGCGAAAGCTGGACAATGAATAAGGAAGATCGCAAAGAATTGATACGTTTGGATTATGGTTCTGGCGTAGAATTTTGAGTATACCATGGACTGTCAGAAGAACAAACAAATCTGTTTTGGAAGAAGTGCAGCCAGAATGCTCCTTAGAAGCGAGAAGGGCGAGACTTCGTCTCACCTACTTTGGACATGTTGTCAGGAGGGATCAGTCCCTGGAGAAGGACATCACGCTTGGTAAAGTAGAGGGTCAGCAAAAAAGAGGAAGACCCTCTGTGAGGTGGATTGGCATAGTGGCTGCAACAATGGGCTCAAACATAGCAATGATTGTGAGGATGGTGTGGGAAGGGGTGGTGTTTCTTTCTGTTTTACACAGGTTTGCTACGAGTTGGGATGGACTTGACGGCACCTAACGACAAGAACATCAGGGTACAAGTATTAGTATCATGTTTTTATGCATGTGCAAATGCCATAAGTGTTGTATTTAAGGCTATAATTATTTCTGAAAAATTGTCTTTTTGTTCTCTGTTTCCCTTTAGGATCATGAATTGTATATGTTTTGTTTCTTCAAATGGTTGCTCACTTGGTCATATTTATACAGTGTTGATTTTATATCAGTCAGAAATATTTGGTAAATAGTTGATAAATTTCATGTGTAATTGTTATTATTCCTTTGTCTTGTATGGACTGGGAATAGTATGCTATGTCTCCAGTAGTAATATTCAGAATATTAATTAATTTAATGCAACCTTAAAGGGGATATTCTGCATTATTTCCATCTGTTCAATAAGTAGATTTATTAATGTTTTGGAGCATGGTGTAAAGGTTCAGTTTCCCAAATTATAGACAACTGGTTGTTTAGGCATCATGGTCATAGTCATAGGAACTTGAACATCAGAAACACTGATAACAGGAGTTATCCAGGTATCATGGTTCCATTCTAATAATTGATCAGGTGGGACATGTATGCCTTCTGTGTACAAAGGACTTGTTCAGCTCTAAGCATCCATTCTCTCTTTTGAAATTGGGTATTACCATGTCGTGATAGCCTGATTTCCCAATATTGTCTTTTACAGTTAAGATTTTAATTTCCTCTAAATGTAGATTTAGAATCAATAGGATTGTCCATTATAGAGAGCTCCAATAACTACTTGTTATCATTGATAAATGACAGTTTGTGTTAAAGTATTACACCTTATAGTTAATTTAGTTGTAAGATACCACATTGTGTCTTAATTTATAGATTTTCACATTGTTTAATCATCAGATTATTTATCTGTTCCTGTCTAATAGCTCTCTTACAATGTCCCTAGCATGATTTGTTCATTATGTTCATTAATATTATCAACTATTTAAGAAATATTTGTCATTTGTGTACCTAAATGTGACAGATTTTATTATGAGAATTTACTCAAATAATGTCAGAAAATTACGTAGTACATAGAAGTCCTTGAATGGATATTAGATCCCTTTTCTCACCCTTTTGATTTGGCCTTAATGGGTCTTCTTCCAAAGTTCATAGTTGATCACATATTTGATGTTTTGTTTCTTATCATAATATATTTTATCAGAAGCCTTCAGCTCAAGTTTACATGATGTATATTTCATCTGTGGAGACTTCAGACTACTCAGCAATTTCTCAGACAAACTAAGATGCTTAATCAATCAGTCAAATATCTGATGTTTATTTCATCTTAATTCAGCAACTATTTATCCAATACCTATCTTTGCCGATTGCTGTACTTTAGACAGTGGGCATGGTACTTGCTTCTTCGTGACCCACCCCCCTCTCTACCTTTGGTAACAACACCCAGATTTCCTTTGAATATCTGATTCCTTTCTCATTGGACACAGTCATGGTAAAATCATCAATCAAGGTTACTTTCACTTCTCTGGCCAAAGCATGTACATAAGACCCGAGGTAGACCAATAGGACTTTTCTTTCCTGGAACTTGAATGCTGAACAAGTGACAGAAAAAACTTAGAGATGATTCATTTCAATAATGATATATTTAAAGAGCTGTCCATTTGTTCCTGCTACCTGGATCCCTAGAGCTATCCAGGTTTCCATCTTTTATTGTTCATCTTTTCCAAAGATTCTATGAGGTAGCCCATATCCTACTATTGCATTCTGTTTTATGTTTGCTGATTTCATTAAGTTAACCTGCAGTTTATTTCTGTTTCTTCTAACCAAAGAACACTAACTGGTGTACTAGACACATGGAATAGAAAGATATGAATCACAGTAACTGCCTTCTCGGATTTCAGGCTATAGTGGGGGAGGGGGACAGCAGTAGACATGTAGTCACTTATATTACCACCATAATAACATCGCAAATACCATTTTCTCTCTCTCCTTCTTAAACCTCCCAGCATCAAAATGAAAGCCAAACTCCCATGCTTCTGTTATGCACCTCTCCTTGTTCTAAAACACTTTGCTCTTTGTAGTAAACAGACTCTAAGATGGTTCCCAGATTCCTGCCTGCTGGTTATTCACACCCTTGTATAACCGTGCCTTTTTGAGTGTGGGTGAGACCTATGACTTATTCTAACCCACTGAACATAGCAAAGGTGATAGGGTTATTACTTGTATGATTATGTTACATAAGATTGTAGCTTCTGTCTTGCTAGCAGACTGTCCCTTGCTGGCTTTGATGAAACAAGCTGTCTTCTGGAGAAGCCACGTGACACCGAGGGCAACCTCTGACTGACAGCCAGCAAGAAACTGAGGCCCTCAGACTGAGAACCTGAAAGGAATTGATTCTTTCCACATGAGCTTAGAAGCATATCTATCCTTCCTCAGTCGAGCCTTCACATGAGACTCCAGTCCTGGCTGACAGTTTGATTGTAGCCTCATGACAGAACCTGAAGCAGAGGACCCAGATGAGCTGTGCCCAGTTATCTGTCCCAAAAAAACTGTGAGATAATAAATGTGTGTTGTTTTAAGCTGCTAAATTTGTGGTAGCTTGTTATGGAGCAGTAATACACTATTCTTTAAACATATTCATTCATTTCTCCCTGTCTCTTCTCTATGAGTCGGAATCGACTCAATAGCAACAGGTTTCTTGTTTTTCTCTGGCTCAGGGTTTCTAGTGCTGACTCTGTTGCCATTTTGGCCTAGGTAATTCTTTGTTGTGGGTGCTGTCCTGTGTGACCTTTACCCACTATCTGATAGTAGCACCCTCCCAGTGTGACAACCAAAAATGTCTCCACACCTTGTCAGATGGCCCCTGGGGGAATGCCCCCCATTAAGAATCACTGTGTTCCCTCTGTTTAGAATACCCTTATTCATCATCTGTGCTTGATGATCTGTCATGTTACAGTTCAAATGTTATGTATCTTGACACCTTGACCGAGGAGGATTACATAGGGATATTAGCTAGAGATTCTTCTCCAAATTCCATCTGCCTTACCCTAATGAGCTAGATTGTACTTGGTGTAAAAATTGAGGATGACATCCTTATTGTTTGTTATTATTTTTAAATTATGTTCAGATTGTGTAGGGGTATACAAAGACTTTTACTCTCCAAAGTTTACAAAGTTTACTGCTTTGAAATCATGATGTGTGGCCTCAATCCATAGTCACTTATCTAAGTAAAATTATAGTAGGAAAGGGGAAAACAAATATTTTCCATTGGACAAAATTTTTCATGAAAATTATAATAAATTTTGATTAGAGAGATATGTAATCATTGTCAAAAATAATCAACCTGTCTTCTTTTTCTGAATTCACTAACAATGCTGTGTGTGTGGACTCTGTGAGACATTTTAGTTTTGACAACAAAGCAGTAACATAACTTGATTCCATAAATAATTTATTTTATCTTTGTGCATTCCAAAGCACATTTTAATGCATAATTGAGCTAAATCTCATTTAGTTTATTTTATTCTACTTTTGGAGATCATCTAACCAGTCTCTGACTTGCATTTATGATTTAGTAACTCAATAATGAGACATTGGAGTCATTTTCTTAAATTAAAAAAGAATGGCATGTGGGGGAGGGACATGATATTCTTAACTTTAAGAAACCTTTACATTTCTAGTTGCCTGTGTCTTAGTCATCTATTGCTGCTTTAACAGAAATACCACAAGTGGATGGCTTTAGCAAAGAGAAGTTTATTTCCTCACAGTTTAAAAGTCCAAATTCAGGGCATCAGCTCCAGGAGAAGTCTTTCTCTCTCTGTTGGCCTTCTCATCAATCTTCCCCCAGACTAGGAGCTTCTCCATGCAGGGACCCCAGGTCCAAAGGATGCGCTCTGCTCCTGGCACTGCTTTCTTGGTAGTATGAGTTCTCCAACTATCTGCTTGCTTCCCTTTCCTTTTATCTCTTGTAAGATAAAAGGTGGTGCAGGCCACACCCTAGGGAAACTCCCTTTATATTGGATCAGGGATGTGACCTTAGTAAGGGTGTTACAATCCCACCCTAATCTTCTTTAACATAAAATTACAATCACAAAATGGAGGACAACCACACAATACTGGGAATCATGGCCCAGCCAAATTGATACACACATTTTTTTGGGGACATAATTCAATCCATGACAGCATGAGAGATATTTGGAGGGCCACACTCATGATATCCTATCCACCTACACGATTTCATACTGAGGTTTTGCAGCCATCTTGATTTATAACTTGATACAGCTAACAACAACAAACAACAGCCTGCTGATAATAACCCAAAAAACAGTTGCTGTGGAGTTGATTCTGATTTATGGAGACCCCATGTGTTTCAGAGTGTAACGGTGCTCCGTAGGGTTTTGAATGGCCATGATCTTTCAGCCTAGATCACCAGGCCTTTCTTAGGCACCTCTGGGTGAATTTGAACTGCCAGCATTTCAGTTAGTAGCCAAACACTTAAGTGTTTGTGAACCTGATATTCAACTTCTCAGAGATATATTTGATGGAGACTAAACTTTAGTAGTCACTATGTGAATTAAGGAGCCCTGGTGGCACAGTAGTTAAGAGCTCGGCTGCTAACCAGAAGGTCAGCAATTCGAATCCGCCAGTTGCTCGTTGGAAACTCTATGGGACAGTTCTACTCTGTCCTAGATGGTTGCTATGAGTCGGAATTGAGTTGATGGCAACAAGTTTGTTTTTTCAGTATGAATTAAGGTAAGCAAAAAATTTAAGTCACCCGTTTCCTCTAGTTTGGCAAATGAAACAGATAAAAGCTTTCTGTACTTCTTTTGATTTGCAGTTAAATAAAAAGAGACCATTTATTGAGAGGAACTTGTCCTCTTCAGCTGGCTGTTTGTGGACCTCAGCGGCTTGAATGTAAGACTTTATTACCTGGAGCCCTATGTTGGTATTGTGTTTTTGGTGTTTCAGTTATTTTATATAACATCAGAAACAATTCATTGTGTATAAAGCTTCAAGTTCATGGATAGCTTAGAGATGGTATGTCCCATACATATTATGAAATGATTCATTGTGTAAGTTAGGATTCTAGGTTGCAAGTGCCGGAAAATGAAATTCAGATGACATAAGCAAAATAGGGAATTTTATGCCTCATGTAGCTGAAAAGTCCAGGAAGTGTGCCTGGCTTTTAGGTGTAGCTCAGTCCAAGGACTCCAACAGTGTCATCAGGACTCCGTTTCTCTCCATTATTGGCTCTATCTTCCACTGCCTTCCACTGTAACTTGTCAGCAAGTAAGAACATGTACTGTGTTAAAAATAAAAGCAAAGAGATTTAGTGAAGATTCAAGGCATTTCAAACCGGGGACATGTCTGATCTCACAAAGTGAAACCAAGCACTCAAAAATGGTGGAGTTACAAAGGCGTATTTATGAGGTAAAATACAACATTCTGATTGGAAGTTGCAGGATTAGGTAAGCAGGAGGTGGGACAACTCAAAGCGGGGATTTTACAGTGATTGGCTGGAAACACAAATGTGGGCTATTTGGATTGGTTAGTTTAAATACATGACTAGGGGGTTTTACAGGGTAGTCACAAGATAATTATCTTAAAACATTTCCTGAGGGCTGCTGAGGGGATTTCTGATAAGAGTTTTGTGTCAGTACCCTTCCTTAGGAACATTCTTTCCATATCTTTGGTTTAACCACAGAGAAGAAATGTTTCCTTTGTTATGTACTTGAGTCTAAGGATTTGAGGGATGCAGGGTAAATCCTTTGTTAGGTCCTTAAGTATAACTAAGTGTTTGAAGGTTGCAGGGGAAATAAGCAAAAGCTAAGATGGAGTGAGGGCTCAGACCTGGGCTGATCATTCTAATACGAGTCAGATGCCTCAATTCTGGAACTCTCACACACACTAAAGGCCTAGTTTTTAAGAACATGGAAGGTGCTGTGGGAATTACATGGTTGCAGTAGGGGAAAGACAGTTCCCTGAAGAAGAGGGAGGCATTGGGGAGTGTGAAGTCCTTTGCAGAAGTAGAGATGGGTGTGGGACAGATTAAAAATAGGTATCTACTCCAGAAGCCAAATATTAAACATGTCACCAAGTAAGTTCCTATAATGAAAGGGAAGGAGTTTTGCTTTGAATTTGTAATTGCATTGGAGTGTAATAGCTTGATTCATGCATCTCAGTAGTGGGAATACACATGCCAGGAAGACCAGATGTTCATCCTTGCTGGGCACCCTTCTCTTTGGGAAATGCTTGGATGGCCCCTGCCTGTGCTTACTTCTGTGTTATGCAAATAAAAAACAAATCTGGATTTAGTAAGGAGAAGTTGTATTCAAAAGGATTATTGCCAGAGGGTGAGGGAGAAGGAACTATTGCCACAGGGAGAATACATCGGCAGGTGTCTCAAAAGTAGATGAAGAGGTCTTTTGTTTTATAGACACAAGTAGACAAACTAGAAGGAACCAGGTGTGGTGAAATGATATGAAAGGGTGATGTGCTCGGATGATAGATCAGAGAATGTTTAATGCGGAGGCCAGCCTATTCCCAGGGAAGGGCCCTCAAGGAGAGGCTGTATGCTGGCTCAGGCTTAGGGTAGGCCAGAGTTCAGGGATCTTGTGGGAAGGAGAGAAATTTAACAAAAGTTTAGTTAACAAGCATTTTGTTCCAGTTGATCAGTGGGGACAAGCAGTTCAACTCATCATTTAAGAGACAAAGAATGGGAATTTGTAGGATCTGTGTGTGGTGTTATAATAGGTAAACAAGGGAGAGTCCATGAGTTTTATCTAAATCATATGGGAAAGGGTGATTCTTTGCAGTAAGCTGTTTTCTGGAACAAAAATGGTGGGGTGTTCTTAACTTTCACTATTTTCCAGGATCACTGCACTCGGTGGAAACCCTGGTGGCATAGTGGAAACCCTACTGGCACAGTGGTTAAGAGCTATGGCTACTAACTACAAGGTCAGCAGTTTGAATCCACCAGGTGCCTCTTGGAAACCCTATGGGGCAGTTCTACTCTGTCCGGTAGGGTCATTATGAGTCAGAATGACTCGACAGCAGTGGGTTTGGTTTTTTTTTAGATACTACCTTATTTCTGCTCTAATTCTGAATAACATTTAGATTTGTTAGTATAGTTAGCCTAGATTCTGCATATTTCTAATATGATTCATTGTGTGTTGGTTTTATTATTTAATTATCAGAGAGAAGGAAGCTATAGGGCAAGAGGCTAACTGTTGCTCCATTTACCACCTAATCCATTCAGGATTTTGGAGAGTTTTGTACATTTTTATGGGGTGGCAAAAATAATTTTAGTAGTCATTTTCTGTTGCAAGCAAATTTTTAAGTACCAAATATACTTTGAGGTCTTACTTTTGTTATTAGGCAGCTGTTATCTTCTGCAGAAAGCAGGGTTTGGTCATGTACAAGGAACCTTAGGTTAGGGAGAAACCTATGAAATTGTGTTCACCTTTTATTATTGGTGGAAAAAGCTATAATAGCTGCTAGAGTATTCTTCTCTTTTTTCCCTCTTTCACCTTTTTTCTTTTCTTATCATGTTTTACTTCTTTAACCAAGATTTATGCTATGGCATCATCATGCTCTCATTTATCCAAACCTAAAACCTAAAGTCATCAAATATGCCTCCATTTCCCCTGCCCACATCAGTTAGTCACTAAATCCTATTGGATTCTACCTCCTAAAATCTTCTAATTTATCTGTTACAGATCTGTACAATTTCTCAGCTCTCTGCTGTCACTATCCAAGCTGGTCTCTCTGCTTGCAGTCCCTCCTTTGCCCCTAACTCTGGCTCCAGCTCTTAGCTGCTTTGTAGTTAGCTATCTTTCTGATATGCCCACTTGACTGTATAATTCCTTTTAGATGATTTTTCATGGCCTTCAGGATATAGTTCAGATGCCTTGACTTGGCACATAAAGCCTTTTGTGTACTGGCTTCTAACCGTGTACTCAGCTTATTTTTCTGCTTTAGAGGCACCTGCATCCTTCACGCCAGACAAACTAAAGGCACCTGTGTCTTTCTTTCACGAAGACCACTTTTGCATATGACTTTCTCCCCCCTCTTCCTCCTGCCTAGCTCAGTAACTTATGCTCATTCTTCAGAATTTGGCCCAGTCCATTACCTTTCTCCTAACGGTGTCTGCAACCACTATGGCTAAATCTGGTGCTCTTTATCTGACCTCCTTAGCATCCTTAGTCTAGCGCTTTTCACACTGTCGTGTAATTGTTGGTTTACTTGTTTTTCACATGAAAACGTGATGGTCTTGAGGGTAAGGTCTGTGTCGGCTCTTAGGATGCACTCAATGAATATCTACTGACTGAATGTATGAATTAATAAACTGAGGAAGTTTTGAGCACATGCTATCTTGGAGAAATTCTATAGATGTTAGTTTCTTATTGACTACACTCTAAATTCAATTAAGCTCTTGTAGGAAACTTCTTATTAAGATTTTGTTTTTAATGAAGTATATGTGAAGACTTTTTAGTGGACTAAGTCTGCCATGTTTAAATATTACAACTTTTTAATGATTCATAAAATAAAAACTGGACCTTCCTCCTGGAGCCCTAGAGTGACCCAGCTTTTAAAGTTTAAACACTTTAAATGTATTTAAGAAGTTGAGTTATGAAACTACTATTGTCATTGTTGATTCTAAATTTGTTCTTTGTTCGTCAATACTTTTGGTGATTAGTCCTGGTCAGTTTTGCAAAAATAACGTGAAATTCAAAGTATGACTCACTCTCTTATTTACAAGTTTTTATTAAATGCCAAAAATGTAATAAAGTGTTGGAGCCATTTTGAGCTAATTTCCATTCATTTCCCTAAAAGGTTCTATGAGGAAATGGAGTGCAACAATGAAATTTCACAGCTATCCAGACACTGATTTGTCCTTTACCTAAGGCATTATTCACCTCAGTGGACAGACTAATTTTCTTTTATCTAGATACCAGAAAAATAGGTTTCCAATATGAAGCAAAAATGAGCTGAAGAAAATAAGATAAATGTGTCCACTAGACTAACAATCTCTTTAAACTACATAATAAGATGGATATTGAAAGTTAAACAATTGCCAAATGCCTACAAGACAAAGTGGGGAAAAAACAGTAATTTTTACATAAAGATAAGCATTAAATAGCCACAAGGTCAGCAGTCGTCTTCTATTATCAAATATTTTTTACTTGATTCAACATTGTACTATTTGAGATAAAATTTAATTCGACATTTACTGTGCCCTATTATGAGCAAAACACTATACTAGATGCTTTGGATGATCCAGAGATGTACGTGATTTGAGATAGATTGAGATAGGAATAATAGTAGAGGTACAAAAAACATTTTAGAGGGACGAAAGCTGAAGAATGATATTAATTCCAAGTGATAAGATTTGGGTATGGCTCATGGAAATAAATTTGAGCCAGGTAGGGAGGTGGGGAAGAGGTTTCCAAGCCATTATAATAATTTAACATCATAAGGAAGGCATGAAAGGAAGGCACAAAGCCATTTGGAGTTGAGTTCCAGATACAGGTGATGGTTTGGAGAGGGGAACCTTGGTACCTGGGAGATCAGTTTTAAGGCTGTTTTAGTGATCCAGAGGAGGGACGATGAGGCACTGAACTCAGACCGTGGTAGTAGGAGGGGCAATAAAGGGATGCATATGAAAGAGGGTATAAAATGTATTTGATATTTTAAGGCCTTAAATAAGATGAACTTTTAAAAATAATGTTTCCCTCTTCATAGACAGACTTTTGCTAGTAATCTAAACTGAATTTGAAGAGAAAGAATTAAAATCTTGCAGAAATTTAAATATTCATGATGCAAAAGCATGAGTATTCACCTCTCATTTTTTACCTCTTCCAATAAAAAATTGAATCTTCAGAGTGGAAAACAAAATAAACTGTACACTACTATGAAATGATAGCGAGAGAATGCTGAGCTGCTTTATGTTACGATCTTCAGTCTTACTTAAACTGGATCTCAGGTTATTGAAAGAATTTACAGTTGTGGTCATCGACCTATTATTTGTGATCTTTGAAGGGCCATGAAGAATGGGGATTGACAAGATGCAGAGATGGTTAACAATTGTTTCAGTTGTCAAAAGTGTGTGTGTGGATGGAGGTAGATGTTGGTGGGGTAGGTGTATTTTAGGAATAGAATAATGAGTGAATATAGCGACAAATCCTAGCAGAATTCTGGAAGGGATATTGAGTAGATTTTTGTGTACATAGAAAATAATGTGTTAAATATTAAGAAACAGCTGGAGTTCTAAAAACAGTCACCCAACTAATCTTGGTTCCTTTTTATTTAATTTCCCCCCATTATATTAGTAGTATACATTCATAAAAGAAAGTTTGAATCACCCAGAAAAGAATAACAAAACAAAAAAAAGTTTAAATAGAAACTTTATTGACATTTGTCTGCTTTTCTTATCTTTGTTTTTGGGACTTCTTGTAATGTAATTAGAGGTCATTTCTGGATTTAAGTTTTATTAAACTCCCCAAATATACAAATATCATTTATAAAATCAAATAGTTTTTCAATGTTTATGATAATAATTAGCAGTCCCTTACCCTACCCCTTCCTGTACCAGAAGCAACTACTTTGAATTGTTTTAAATGTTTCTTTTGGAATTTACTTTTGTATTTATAAACAACAGATTTTTACTGCGGTTACATGATTTTTGAGTTTTAGATATCTGTTGACTTCAGATTACGGAAGATAAGAATTTGCTCTCTTTCTCCAGCACCCCATCCCCCACCTTCCATTTATACACATACCCATACCCACTTCATTTTCTCACATATGGTTATGTCATGATTTTTAGTTAAATAAATATTTGTTATTGTTTGCCATCCAGTCTATTCTGACTCATAGAAACCCTATAGGATGGTGTAGAACTGCTCTATAGGGTTTCCTAGGCTATAATCTTTATAGGAGCAGATCTCCAGGTCTTTTGTCCCACAAGCCCTGGGTTCTGTGAATACAAATTTTAGAATCTAGGGTACTGGCATATCAGAATTAGATGGCTTCAGAACTAAAATTAAAAACTTCATTCTGAATTAAACTGAGAATTTCATTTCTACTCTTCTAAGAAATATTTGGCCTTTTATCAAGGATTCATTGCTTCAAAAATGCTAGTGCCTGTTAAGAATATTTACGCAGCTGGCCCTTGAGAAGGCACCTTACTGCTATGTTAAATGAAGTTAGAACCTATAAATAACTTTGTAGCCAAGATAAGCATATGTCAAACTTTATCCCCATTCTAACTCCCAAATTAATTTTCATCCATTGAGATTTTTCCACTACAATCTGCTAGATCTTTTTAAATTGGTAACTAGGTAGAAACTAAGTTTGTTAGAATAAGCTGTAGAAGTTTTTTGACTGTCTGTTAACACAAGAGTACAGATATTCAGGCTTTAACATACGTAAATAAACTCACTGTCTTAACTACTTTCAGGAGTTTCCCCAGTGGATGCCTGGGTTCTGTCTCACTCCTCTTTTAGCTGAATAAGCAATGTTTACATTTCAAGACTTTAGATTTAGAGTTGATTTAATCTTCCTTCTTTTTCAAGGACTCCGATTAAGTTGACTCAGCCTGCAGTACATCCACATCGAGAATGTTTATATGTTTCACTTTAGAAATATTGCCTTTGTCAAGTTATGTCAAGAATGAGAGATTTGTGTTAGGCTAGAAATTGATGTTAAGAAAGTTTGGAGTTTAATCACTCCTTGTAATTTTTCCTTCCTTCCTTTGAAACTGCTTTTGATGTGAACTTGTTTGCATTTGTCTACCCTGCCTGTTAAATACCTCATTGTTCTGCCTGAAGAGCGGACCCGAGTTGCAGCTGATTTGAATGCCACGTCTTCTCCCATGGAATGATATTATTCCGTAATAAAATTTTTGTTTTAATATCTATTATAGCGGTGGTCCAGTGTTTCCACTAGGACATTTCAAACTGTGAACCTTTTGGTTAGCAGCCCAGCACTTAACCACTGTGCCACCATGGCTCTTTATACATATATAGATTCCAGGTAATCCTTCTGTTTTCAGCCCCACCTGCACCCCTGCCTTTAGTACTATCTGGTGCCTCCAGTTTCTGAGCCTTGCTGGTATTATACTCTGCAAATCATCTAATGTTTTGAATCTCTCACCTCTTCCCACATTTCTTTGTTAAGTTGGTTACTTTTCAGATTCGGAATTTTATTTTTATCATTTCTTGTTTGCTATCTTCTTCTTTCCCATATTCTTTGTCCTTTTGATTTTATGATGTAAAAAATTCCTTTATTGGTGTTGTAGTGGGAATTTGGAAGGGAAGGGAGATAAACTCAGGTTCTCTAGAGTTTTTCTCCCACTTAATATTCTGTTCTACCACTGTCACCATATTACATACTCTTGTGTAAACATTAAATATTTGCATAATATTGCATGAAATAAATGTGCCATCTTTCTTAACCTTACTTTTACTGTTAGACATCTTAGTTTTTTTTTTTAATCATTAGTGAACACGTTTTTGCATAAAATTTTTTCAGTATGTGGAAAATGATGACAACTAAGAAGAAATTTGCTAATGGTATGCTCTAGGACTCTATATTTGGTTCTGTCCCATTAACTTTTTTTTTTTTTTAGTGACTTTAAGTAATCTTTCAAAGGCCTCTTTTGCCTGTAGGATAAGGCTTAGGCCAGATTCAATTTATTTTGCATGACTACAGAAGGTATAACTTGGATAAAGGTTTTTAAGGAGGCAGATTTTAGTTCAATAAAAGAAAAAAATTCCTAGTATTTGGAGTCATTGTTTAGTGTGGAAGTAGGCCCCCTTTTAAACAGTGAGTTTCAGGAGTACAGGGACCATCTAGTTCCCTAGAGTCCAACCAACCCCTTAGTACAAAGCTGTCACAGGGTGGGCACTTAATATTTATTTAATATTGAAGGTATTTATGCTAAATCACCACCTGAAAGAGGTGTTATAGTAGCAGAGATGCCTTCACTTAGTGAAACTTTTACCTCTAAGATCCCTTCTGTCTCTGAGATATTTGAATCTACAATGGGACCCTAAAAGCCAATAGCTGATAGCATGGAAAAAAATGAATCCAGTATCTAAAAGTCTTGTTTTGGACATCTGTATTGAACTATTACCATTAGTGATATCAAGTTAGATAGAAACTCAGATATATTGTTTTTTTTTCAGTAGTTAGAAGATTAATGCCCTAATTTACTTTAGCAGCACTTCACATGGCTCCATCTTTTCTGCCCTGTAATCATAGGACATTGTTCTATACTTAAAGCTGATTACACCTCTTTGTGCCCTCTTAATTTAGAGGAATTATTTCATTTTGGTCATACCTCTCTCAAAATAATTAAAAAGTCAAATTACCTAATCAAATGCAAGTTTTAATTACATACTTTTGTACTTAATAATTTTTATCATTTTATAAGTTAGCAACTTCCTTCAAATGTATGTTTGTCTTTTTTTCTCAATGTGTACATTTTGTGTAAACAGTAATCATTACTTTGTTTTAGTTACATGCATAGAGTAGCCTAGGAATTATGTGGAATGTATATACAGCAAGACCTCAGATTTTTATAAACCACCTGATACCATTCTGAGTGTAAAGCTCAAAGTTATAACAATTTGTAAAGCCCCTGAAGGAGACATGATCTTTATCACTCCTCCTTGTATTGCTAAATAGTCTGTCTGGTTCACTGACTTACAACCAGCCATTTCAGAATTGAACATGGAATTAGAAACTCTCAAAAACATTTTCCTGGGCCCTTTTAAATAGAGTTAATCTAAGTCTACACTTTCATAGCACTTTATCTTGACTTCTCTTACATCATTTATTCCCGTTTGACCTTGTATTTTTAGTGGTTAAAAGGTGCTAAATTTTTCCAGGGTAGGATCCATGACTGAGTCCTCTGAATTTCCTGAAAACCCCTACCCAGACCTCAATAAATATTGTGAAATAGATTAAGTAATTGTATATTTTAACCCATATCTTTGTGATTATAAAGACACATTATGTAAATGTAACAGAGAAATAATATTTTGTTAACTAACATCAGGGCCCCGGTGGCACAATGGTTAAGAGCTTGGCTGCTAACCAAAAAGGTCCACAGTTCAAATCCAGCAGCCTCTCCTTGGAAACTCTGTGAGGGGCAGCTCTACTCTGTCCTGTAGGGTCAGTATGAGTCAGAATTGACTTGATGGCAATGGGTTTTTGCTTTTTTGGGGAGGTATCCATATATATATATGTATATATATATGTGTATATATACATATATATATGTATATATATATGTGTATATATACATATATATATGTTCTTCACAACAACCTTACAAGATACATAGGTTGTTATGCTAATTTGACTAAGGGGAAACTGAGATATAGAGACATAAGTAACTTGCTAAGCTCCCAGAGCCAGTAAGTAGCAGGTTAGGATTTGAACCTAGGTAGTCCAGTTCTGCTAGGTCCCTGGGTGGTGCAAATGGTTTACACTAGACTACTAACCTAATGGTTGGAGGTTCAAACCCATCCAGCAGTGCTGCGAAAGAAAGGCCTGACCATCTGCTTCCAAAAGATTACAGGCAAGACAATCCCATGGAGCAGTTTTACTCTGTAACACATGGGGTCACCATAAGTTGTAATTGACTTGATGGCAACAGGTTTGGTTATTTTTTCGTCTGGTTCTGGAGTCCCAGGGAACCCTGATGACAGTGGTTAAATGCTCACCTGCTGACTGAAAGGTTGGCAGTTCGAACCCAGCAGTAGCTCTGTAAGAGAAAGATGTGGCAGTCTGCCTTCATAAAGATTTCAGCTTTGGAAACCCTGTGGGGCAGTTCTACTTTGTCCTATATGGCTGCTATGAGTCAGAATTGACTCAATGGTAATAGGTTTGTTTGTTTTTTTGGTTTTCTGGAGTCCCTTGGTGGTGCAAACGGTTAATGCACTCAGCTACTAACTGAACCCCATGTGTCCGTCAGTTTATCATACTGTGGTGGCTTGTGTGTTGCTGGAAGCACCGGTATTTCCCATACCAGCAGGGCCACCCATAGTGGGCAGATTTCATTGCAGCTTCCAGAGTAGGAAGAAGGAACTGGCGGTCTACTTCTGAAAAAAATTAGCTGGTGAAAGTTTATGAATAGCAGCAGAACATTGTCTGATATAGTGCCAAAAGATAAGCCCCTCAGGTTTGAAGGCATTCAAAAGACGACTGGGGAAGAGCTGCCTCCTTAAAGTAGAGTCGATCTTAATGACGTGGTTGGAGTCAAGTTTTGGGACGTTCATTTGCTGATGTGGCACGACTCAAAATGAGAAGAAACAGCTGCAAACATCAATTAATAATAGGAACATGGAATGTACGAAGTATTAATCAAGGAATATTGGAAGTCATCAAAAATGAAATGGAATGCATGAAGATCAATATCCTAGGCATTAGTGAGCTGAAAGGGGCTGGTATTGGCCATTTTGAATTGGACAATCACATGGTCTACTATACCGGGAAAGACAAATTGAAGAGGAATGGGGCTGCATTCATCGTCAAAAAGAACATTTCAAGATCTATCCTGAAGTACAGCACTGTCAATGAGAGGATAATATCCATACACCAACAAGGACAACCAGTTAATACGATTATTATTCAAATTTACACACCAACCACTAAGGCCAAAGATGAAGAAATTTAAGATGTTTACCAACTTCAGCAGTCTGAAATTGATCAAACATGCAATCAAAATGCATTGATAATTACTGGTGATTGGAATGTGAAAGTTGGAAACAAAGAAGAAGGAACAGTAGTTGGAAAATATGGCATTGGTGATAGAATCTGTGCCGGAGATTGCATTATAGAATTTTGCAAGACCAACAACCTCTTCCTTGAAAATACATTTTTTTCAACAACATAAACAATGACTATACACATGGACCTCACCAGATGGAATACACAGGAATCAAATTGACTGCATTTGTGGAAAGAGATGATGGAGAAGCTCAATATCATCAGTCAGAACAAGGCCAAGGGCCAACTGTGGAACAGACCATCAGTTGCTCATATGCAAGTTCAAGATGAAGCTGAAGAAAATTAGAACAGTCCACAAGAGCCAAAGTATGACCTTGAGTATAAAACAAAAAAACTGTTGTTGTCGAGTCGACTCCTACTCATAGTGACCCTATAGGACAGAGTAGAACTGTCCCCATAGGGTTTCTGAGGAGTGCCTGGTGGATTTGAACTACTGACCTTTTGGTTAGCAGCTGTAGCTTTTAACCACTGTGCCACCAGGGTTCCCACCTTGTATATATCCCACCTGAATTTTGAGACCATCTCAAGAATAGATTCGACACACTGAAAACTAATGACTGAAGACCAGATGAGTTGTGGAATGACATCAAGGACATCATACATGAAGAAAGCAAGAGGTCATTGAAAATAGAGGAAAGAAAGAAAAGACCAAAATGAATGTCAGAAGAGACTCTGAAACTTGCTCTTGAACATAGAATAGCTAAAGCTAAAGGAAGAAATGATGACGTAAAAGAGCTGAACAGAAGATTTCAAAGGACAGCTCAAGAAGACAAAGTAAAGTATTATAATGAAATGTGCAAAGACATGGAGTTAGAAAACCAAAAGGGAAGAACATGCTCAGCATTTCTCAAGCTGAAAGAACTGACGGAAAAATCAAAGCCTCGAGTTGCAATATTGAAGGATTCTATGGGCAAAATATTGAACAACCCAGGAAGCATCAAAAGAAGATGGAAGGAATACACAGAGTCACTGTACCAAAAAGAATTGGTCGATGTTCAGCCATGTCAAGAGGTAGCATATGATCAAGAACTGATGGTACTGAAGGAAGAATTCCAACCTGACTGAAGGCATTGGTTAAAAACAAGGCTTTAGGAATTGATGGAATATCAGTTGAGATGTTTCAACAAATGGATGCAGCACTGGAAGTGCTCACTCATTGTTATGGATTGAATTGTGTCCCCCCAAAATGTGTGTCAACTTGACTAGGCCATAATTCCCAGTATTGTGTGATTGTCCACCATTTTTTCATCTGATGTGATTTGCTTATGTGTTGTAAACCCCATCTCTATGTGTTGATGAGATGGGATTAGCAGCAGTTATGTTAATGAGTCAGGACTCAATCTACAAGATTAGATTGTGTTTTAAGCCAGTCTTTTTTGAGATATAAAAGAGAGAAGCCAGTAGAGAGACATAGGGACCTCATACCACCAAGAAACAAGAGCCAGGAGAATAGTGCGTCTTTTGGACCCAGGGTCCCTGCTCTGAGAAGCTCCTCAACTGCGGAAGATTGATGACAAGGACCTTCCCCCAAAGCCAACAGAGAGAGAAAAAAACCTTCCTGTGGAGTTGGCACCTTGAATTTGCACTTCCAACCTCCTAGACTGTGAGAGAATAATTTTCTCTTCGTTAAAGCCATCCACTTGTATCTCTGTTATAGCAGCACTAGATAACTAAGACACTCATTTATACCAAGAAATTTAGAAGACAGCTTCCTGGCCAACCGACTGGAAGAGATCCATATTTGTGCCCACTCCAAAGAAAGTTGATCCAACAGAATGTGGAAATTATCAAATAGTAACATTAATATCACATACAAATAAAATTTTGCTGAAGATCATTCAGAAATTGTTGCAGCAGTACATCAGTGGGGAACTGCCAGAAATTCAAGTTGGATTCAAAAGAAGACATGGAACGAAGGGTGTCATTGCTGATGTCAGATGGATCCTGGCTGAAAGCAGAGACTACCAGAAAGATGTTTACCTACGTTTTATTGACTACGCAAAGGCATTCGACTGTGTGGATCATAACAAATTATGGATAACATTGCAAAGAATGGGAATTCCAGACACTTAATTGTGCTCATGCAGAACTGTATATGAACCAGGGGGCATTCGTTTGAACGGAACAAGGGGATACTGCGTGGTTTAAAGTCAGGAAAGGTTTGTGTGAGGATTGTATCCTTTCACCATATTTATTCAATGTGTATGCTGAGCAGATGATCCAAAAAGTTGGACTATATGAAGAAGAATGGGGCACCGGGATTGGAGGGAGACTTATTAACAGCCTGTAATATGCAGATGACACAGCCTTGCTTGCTGAAAGTGAAGAGGACTTGGAACACTTACTGATGAAGATCAAAGACTACAGCCTTCAGTACAGATTACACCTCAACATAAAGAAAATAAAAATCCTCACAACTAGACTAATAAGCAACATATGATAAATGGAGAAAGTATTGAAGTTGTCAAGCATTTCATTTTACTTGGCTCCACAATCAACGCCCATGGAAGCAGCAGTCAGGAAATCAAATGATGCATTGCATTGGGCAAATCTGCTGCAAAAGACCTTTTTAAAGTGTTGAAAAGCAAAGATAACACTTTGAGGACTAAGGTGCTTCTGACGCAAGCAGTGGTGTTTTCAATTGCCTCATGTACATGGGAAAGCTGGACAATGAATAAGGAAGACTGAAGAAGAATTGATGCTTTTGAGTGATGGTGTTGGCGAAGAATATTGAATATACCAGAGACTGCCAGAAGGATGAACTAATCTTTCTTGGAAGAAGTACAGCCAGAATGCTCCTTAGAAGCGACGATGGCGAGACTTCTTCTCACATACTTTGGGCATGTTATCAGGAGGGACCAGTCCCTGGAGGACATCATGCTTGGTAAAGTAGAGGGTCAGCGAAAAAGAGGAAGACCCTCAATGAGATGGATTGACCCAGTGGCTGCAACAATGCTCCAGTATAACGATTGTGAGGATGGCGTGGGACGGGACAGTGTTTCGTTCGGTGTGTTCATAGGGTCGCCATGAGTCAGAACTGACTGGCACCTAATGACAACAACAGCAATAACTGAAAAGAGCCCTGGTGGCTCAGTGGTTAAGCATTCAGTTGCTAACCGAAAGGTCAGTGGTTTGAACCCCCCAACCACTCCACAGGAGAAAGATGTGGCAGTCTGCTTCCGTAAAGATGATAGCCTTGGAAACCCTACTGGGAAGTTCTACTCTGTCCTATAGGGTTGCTATGAGTCAGCTTTAACTGTATGGCAATGGGTTTGTGTTTGTTTGTTTGTTTTACTAACTGAAAGATTGGAGGTTAGAGTCCACCCAGAGGCACCTTCGAAGAAAGGTCTGGCAATTTTGAAAACCCTACGGTCACTAAATATAGTTCAAACCATCAGTTAATGGTCCAACTGAATTGGCTAATGCTTCAACAACTCCTTGAGCTGAAAAATGGGGACTACAAGTAATTCAAGCTGTGAAGGACATTTTCTATACCTTAAGTATTTTCTTAGTGGTGTAATGAGCTATGAGAAAAGACAGAAGCTGGTTTGTGTGACCCCTTGGCATTAGTCAGACTTAAATTTTTCTTTTTTATTCTCATTTTACATTTATTGTTTTAACATGTCACCTGTGCACACTAAATTTATCCTATAAAGAAGGCCTCTCTGTTATTAGTTCCCAGCATGGCCAAAGACAAGAATCAGAGAGGAACTGGCAAGTAATTTAAACAACTTTGATCAGAGCCTATAGGAAACTAAATGGTGGCAGCCTGTCTGTCACCCACACAGTCTGGCAATTACACTGGGCTCCAGACACTTAATATAAAGTGCTACACAAACATTTAAAATGGATAAGATGGAAGCCTGGAAGCCAATAGCACTTTGCAAGGATCCACACATAGCCACTCTGAAGAGATGTAAGAGTCCCAGTGTATGTTCAATTCCCAAGAAACAGTAATTTGGGCAGAAGCTCCACAATGCAATATAATAGCATTATTTTCCATTTATAGTTCCAAATATAATGATTGCTTCTCATGAGATCATGAGATCTTTGTAAAAGGGGCAGGTTGTTGTGATAAAGGCAGGGGAATGACAAGTTTAAAAAGGAAAAACAAAATCATCTAAAAAGAAAACTTCAATTTGTGAAAAAAGAAAATACTTGGGCTATATGTATTGCCTGATCTAAAAATTATAATGGGGGCTTAGAGGGGGGAAAAGGTAATGGGGGTGGGAGGAAGGAGGAATAACATGGAAAAACCACAGCTCTAATCCTGTGTGAGTAATGTTGATCCAGCCCAAAATAGGTCTGGATGACCAGTAATTGACATTGAGACTCAAAGGGGTTTTATCTAATTTTATATAACTAGGTTGGTGTGGTCTTAAGAATCTTGTAGCTGTATTTTTAAATGTGTTTTAGGAACCAATACAATGCTCCTTGTAAAGTGGGAGTTTAGACATTTCTTCACTATCTCTTCTTGAGTGATTTCTGTGGAAAAAGCCCTGTGCTAGGTACTAGGTGTTGTGAAAATTATGATCTGTACCTAAAATAATATTAAAAAGATAGGAAGTAGTAATCTAAAAATGTAGCTCGGATAGAGTGCTATAGGGTAAGAGGTGGGAAGGATTAATTGTATCAGTGAAGATATGAGAAGGGATTATGGGAATTCAGGAGACATGTCCTAAGAGGAGTGAATAATTTTATTTGGCTAGAATCTGTTATATAAATAATGTTATGTAACATTATTTTCTGATGGTTGAAGTTTAGGGTTGCAAAAATGAGCCTTCTCTGGCATGGATTGGAATTTTGAGGATGAGCTGGAACATGGTTTAGTAGCATATGGGCCTGATCTAACCCTTTCATAGGCTCTAAGCCACAGCAGACCACTTTCTTTACCTTTCTGTCTGGCCCAGGGGAACTTCACCTGGATTCATTCCATGATGTATCAAAATTTGAGAGAAAATATTATTTTCCATGTTGAATTCCATTCCATATCATTCTATGCATAATTTTAATTTCTGTATTTGCTTTTATTTAGAGACTTAGTTCTAAAAGATAGAGACTTGCTTTTAAAACATAAGCTCTTGGATGACACAATTTATTTTAAAATATATTTGTATTAATTCTATTTGATGGAAGATTGATGTCTTTGTTTCTTGTTGTTGTAGGGTACTGTTGAGTCGATTCTGATTCATAGCAACCCTATGTTTCTTAGTGCTGCTGTAATAGAAATACCACAAGGGGGTGGCTTTAATGAACAGAAATTTATCTTCTTACGGTTCTCTCCTGTTCATTGCCTTCTTCCTCTAACAAGTACCGTGTCTACTTCAGATCCTCATTATCTCTTCTTTGGATTATGACAGTGACCACCTAATTAGTCTCACCGCCTTCTGTTTCTCTTCCCTGTAATCCAACCCAACTCCTGAGAAACTAATCTTGTTAAAACAAAGCATAGATCATGTCATCTTCCTGCACAAAATCCTTCAGTAACTCTTCATTGCAACCTGACCTAAATAAACTCAAATTTTTTGCCTTGATTTGCAAGACCACCACAACCCAGATCCTTTATGTATCTTATACTCAAGTCAAAGTTGGTAAGTGCTCTGCAAACGTGTCCACCTCCACACTTAAGCACATGCTATCTGGAAAGTCTTTGCTACTATTTCTAGCTGCAAAATATCTTCATCCTGCAAAAGCTGACCTTAACCAATGCTTCTACGCTTAGCTCTACCATGCCCGAGCCCCTCCCAACGCAGCCAATAAGAAGCTAGTTCTACTTCCTCTGAACTACCAGACTCTTTGTTTGAGTCCCTCTTATGGCACTTACCACATTCTTCCTCGCATTATGATTATTTGTGTACTTATTTAAGCTCCTTCTATATTGTAAAATCCTAGAAGACCAAGACCACATCTTATCATCCTTGTATCTCCCACAGCATCTATCCAGTGGCTGGTAAATTGTTGTCTAATAAATTCTGTTGTTTTGAAGATGCATTTAATGTAATATTGACTTGCCAAAAGGTTATGATTGTTATACATCTTATTGAGAGAAATTAGGAGATTTTAATTATTTCTTCCTGGACAAAAATTTGAAATTGTCAATGATTTCATTCTACTTGGTTCAGCAATCAATGTCCATGTAAGCAGCAGTCAAGATATCAAATAATGTATTGCACTGGGCAAATTTGCCACTAAAGACTACTTTAAAGTTTTCAAGAGCAAAGATGTCACTTTGATGACTAAGATGTGTTGTCCCAAGCCATGGTCTTCTCAATTGCTTTATATGCAAGTGAAAGCTGGACAATGAAAAATAAGATAGAAGAATTGATGTATTCGAATTGTGGTGTTCACCAAGAATATTGAACATACAACCATGGACTGCCGAAAGAAGGAACTAATTAGTCTTGGAAGAAATACCACCAGAATGCTGCTTAGAGGCAAGGATGACAAGGCTTCAGCTTACTTACTTTGGACACATCATCAGGAAAGACCAATCATTAGAAAAGGACATCATGTTTGGTAAAGTAGAGGGTCAGCAAAAACGATGGAAACCCTTAATGAAATGGATTGACACAATAGCCGCAATAGTCGACTCAAACATACCAACCATCATAAAGACAGCACAAGGGCAAGTGGTATTTCGTTGCCTTAATACATAAGGTTACCATGAGTAGGAGCTGACTCAAAGACAACAACAACAGCAATTGTTTCTTCAGGTTGCTTGTCTCAAAATTCCTGACTTCTTTTAGGCCATATTTCAATCTAAAATATTTTAATTAGAGTTGATAAAACTGGACACAATATGAGAAGAGTGACAGAAAAGCAAATGCTGCAGATTGTACTTGTGAATTTGTTGAGCTCAGGATAAGGAAACAGCATCTGTTCCGGAAATATCTAGTAGTCAAGACCCAAGAAGTCAAACATCCCTAACCATCCTGTACGTCACATTCTTTCAACAGGAGATGCCAAGAAGAAAAGGAGCAGTCTACATCTGTTAAGCCATGTGTTTCATAAGACCTATTCCTTATTTAGTACCATTGGGGTTTTCATTTCCTTAAATAAATGATTAGCATCATCAAAGACCCCAAATAAGAGCATATGATAACATTATCTAATAGCCATCACAGTTAGGAGCAGCTTCTATTTTTCTCCAAGTTGTTACCCTGTTGAATTATGTCTTTCACAGCGTGTGTAATGTGAAAAGAGCACAATCTGTGAATCAGAAGCTCTGAGTATGAATCCTAACTCTGCTTCCTCTAATCTTCCTACTGATCTAGGACAATTGTCTATCCTGAGCTTAAATTTCATCCCATTTAAAATGGAAATAAAATTTACTTTACAGAATTTGAGCTAAAATGTAAGCTCCACCAAGACAAGGATCTTTGTCTCTTTTGTTCACTGATGAATCCCAAGCACCCAGAACAACAAATACTTGTTGAATGTGGTAATGATGAAATAAGTTAATACCTATAAAAATACTTTAAAAACTATTACTCAAATAAAAGAATTGTAGGATTGAGAGCTTATTGTTGTTGTTAGCTGCCATAGAGTTAACTCTAACTCAGAACAAATCTCTGCCTGGTCCTGCTCCATTCCCATGACTGGTTGTGGATCAGACCATTGTGATCCATCAGATTTTCATTGACTGATGTTTGGAAGTAGATCTCCAGACCTTTCTTCCTAGTCCATCTTAATCTAGAAGCTCTGCTGAAACCAGTTCAGCCTCATAGCAACACATAAGCCTCCGCTGACAGATGATGGTGGCTTTGCATGAGGTTTATTGGCTAGGAATGGAACCTGGGTCTCCCTTGGAAGGTGAGAATTCTACCACTGTCCAAGGAAAGTTCCTTAGCAAAACTAAATCAGACAGGTTGAAATTACTAGTTGGAAAAACTTTATATT
The DNA here is from genome assembly GCF_000243295.1 of Trichechus manatus latirostris. NCBI lineage: Eukaryota > Metazoa > Chordata > Mammalia > Sirenia > Trichechidae > Trichechus > Trichechus manatus. Next base: position 10,333,209 of record NW_004444028.1, read on the forward strand.
TCATTGTGGTTGCTTAGAGATCAGACATTCTAGGTTGGGCCTGAGGATCTGAATACTGTAAGCTTGCAATGTGATTCTACCCAAATTACAAATGGACACCCTGGGATCATGCTTACAATCACTGTCCACAGGGCCGTGAAGTTTACATTCTTATCTGAGATTTAGTCTTACAGCCCCTTACCCAGTTCCTTATTAGCATTTTTCATGTTTTATTCTCTGATTTGAGTAGATGAAAATCTAGCCTTAACCTGGGTTGCAGCTGATGTTCTTCACCACTTGATTGGGTTCAATTTATATATATATTTTTTTTAATATTTTATTGTACTTCAGGTGAAGGCTTACAGAACAGATAGTTTCTCATGTAACAGTA
>NW_004444028.1:10341523-10343579 GCF_000243295.1 Trichechus manatus latirostris
TCTAGGGTTTCAGGATTGTTGATTCTCTGTTTGGCTTAGTTTTTCGGATCTTTGTTGTGGAGGGACGGCGTGGTGCTTCTGCCTAGACCGCCATCTTGCCGGAGTCCTCAATTTATATTTTTATGCATTAAATTTTGCATTATTTTCCAATCCAAGAACTTTTCTTCCAAGCTTTTTCCTCTCAGCTTTATAATTACTTTTGTTGGCTTTCAGCCACAATTCTGAAGTCATTTTAGTGACAATTATTTTCAATGTGTCTTTTACTAACATTTTTCAATAGCTCTGTCAAGTATATCAATATTTTTTTCCAAATATTCAAACAAAATTCCAGACACTGTCAGTTCTTTTTTCTTTTCAGCCCTGCAGAGCTCTCTCCTAAAGATCTCTGTCCCCTGCAGCAACCCAAACAGGTGTTCTTCGGTCCTGGTGCACTGATTTTGCTTTGTATCTCTTCTGCTTTGAGTTCCCTGTTTCTGGGTTTCCATTCCTTCCTCTTTATTTGAATTCCCATTTTTACTGAGTCGTGTTTTCTAATAGCTTCCTGGTGCCTACATTCTCAGGTTCTGTGGAGGAAATTGGCTTGCTTCTTGTTATCCAACCCTACAGGCACTGAGATTTCAACATCCTGTAATTATTCAAATTAGTTATTATTTTTTGGCTTTTCCTCTCCCCAAAATTTCCTCTTTCAAACATCTTTAGTCTGCTTTGGTTTCCTTTAATATCATTTTAATGAAATTTATATTGTGTTTAACTGGAAGTTTCTAAATTTCACTTTAAACTTGTTTAAATCTTTTTTCCTACTACTCTCTCCTCGCCACCAATCCAACAAACTGCCCAGCACAGTAACTGACACATATTAGATTTTCAATATTTATTAAATGAAGGAAATATAGATGAAGTTGTTCATATTCCTATAGGCTATGGCAAGAAAGACTTCACCTAGTTTCTCAAAAATTACATCACCTTCTTTAGGAATAAGTTCAAAAGGAAAGGTTTTTTTTTGTTTTGTTTTAATTCTTATCAAGAGGCTATTGTTTCCCAGGATTTTTTTTTGAAAACTCACGGAGAGGGCATTAAAACCTGGAATCTTTATCAATAGAAATGCAGTTTTAAGTATTGCTCATAGATGGCTCCTGCGAAGTAACTAAACACTGACATAGGTTCAGTAAGAAAAAAAAAAAACTCACTGCCGTCAAGTGGATGACTCATAACAATCCTATAGGATAGAGTAGAACTGCCCCGTAGGTTTTCCAAGGCTGTAAATCTTTACACAGACTGACTGCTGCATCTTTCTCCTGCAGAGTGGCTGGTGGGTCTGAACCACTGACCTTTTGGTTAGCAGCTGGGCACTTTAACCACTGCGCCACCAGGGCTCCTCATACATTCAAGTAAAAAAAAAAACAGAAAACCACTGCCATAGAGTCGATTCCGACTCATAGTGACTCTGTAGGACAGAGTAGAACTGCCCCGTAGAGTTTCCAGGGAGTGCCTGGTGGATTCGAACTGTCAACCTTTGGTTAGCAGCTGTAGCTCTTAACAACTATACCACCAGGTTTCCATAGGTTCAATAGAAAGTCCTAAATAATTCTTAATGTATTTCTCAATTAGGTCAAAACATGGGACAATGCAAATATTAGAATGACTGAACCCGAGGCTCTCATGTTCTTTATATATAAGGTGACCATATAATTTATTACCCAATCCAGACAATTTTTAAAGTGAAATTTTGAAAGTGAAAGGGGAGAGGGACTATCAATTATGCAGCAAGATTAGGTGTAAACCAGAATTGTCCTAGGCAAATTAGGACACATGCTCTCCTTACTGATACTGTAGATTGGATTGAAAGAGACCCAGACCTAAAACTTACAAAGGAGAAAGTTCGGGTAAGATTCTGAGTGGATAGCCACGATATTGTTGGGTCTATAATATGAGTAAGATTCAGGACTGCCATTTTAATAAATAGAGTTGACTGTATTTTTTTTTGCATTTTTTTTTTTTATTGTACTTCAGGTGAAGGCTTACAGAACAAATAGTTTCTCATGAAACAGTAGTACAC
>NW_004444028.1:10345645-10377475 GCF_000243295.1 Trichechus manatus latirostris
ATGGATATCCAGTTTTGCCAGCACCATTTGTTAAAAAGACTGTCTTTTCCCCATTTGATGGACTTTGGGCCCTTGTCGAAGATCAGGTGACTGTAGGTGGATGGATTTACATTTGGGTTCTCAACTCTGTTCCATTGGTCAATGTATCTGTCGTTGTACCAGTACCAGGCTGTTCTGACTACTGTAGCTGTATAGTAGGTTCTGAAGGAGTTGACTATATATTGAATCCATCTCAAGGAAAATATATTTGATGAGTAAGTCAGAGTAATAGCTTCTTGAAGTTTGAGGTTCATCATCAATTAGAACAGAGTTTAAACTAACTGGAAATAACTAATAGTAATAACTCCTACTTCAAGTGGTTAATCAGTTGTTTCATAGTGAGAAGCATTACCATACTGTAGCTAGGGAGCCTTCTGTACAGTACCTTCACTAAGAAGTAAACACACGTGCACACGCACACACACATCCCTCAATGAAAAATATAATGTACGTCCTATTTCCTGTATTATAAAAATAGCTCATTGTGCCATTCATAGGTACTGCCTTCATGGCATCACATTCATCTTCAAAAAGAACATTACAAGATCTATCCTGAAGTACAATACTGCCAGTGATAGGATAATATACCTACGCCTGTAAGGAAGATCAGTTAATACAACTATTATTCAAATTTACACACCGACCACTAATGCCAAAGATGAGGAAATTGAAAATTTTTACCAAATTCTGCAGTCTGAAATCGATCAAACACTCAATTAAGATACATTGATAATCACTGGTGATTGGAATGCGAAAGTTAGAAACAAAGAAAAAAGAATCTGTAGTTGGAAAATATGGCCTTGATGATAAAAATGATGCGGGAGATCACATGACAGAATTTTGCAAGACCAATGACTTATTAATTGCAAATACCTTTTTTTTTAGCAACTATATATGTGAACCTCACTGAATGGAAAACACAGGAATCGAATCGACTACATCTGTGGAAAGAGACAATGGAAAACCTCAATATCATCAGTCAGAACAAGGCCAGGGGCCAACTGCAGAACAGACCATCAATTGCTCATATGTGAGTTTAAATTGAAGCTGAAGAAAATTAAAACAAGTCCATGGGAGCAAAAATGCCACCTCGAGCATATCCCATCTGAATTTGGAGACTGTCTCAAGACCATATTTCATGCACTGAACGCTACTGACCAAAGACCAGATGAGTTGTGGGATGACATCAAGGACATTGTACATGAAGAAAGCAAAAGGTCATTAAAAAGACAGGAAAGAAAGGAAAGACCAAAATGGATGCAAGACAAGACTCTGAAACTTACTCTTGTAGAGTAGCTAAGGCAAGTGGCAGAAATGATGACGTAAAAGAGCTGAACAGAAGATTTCAAAGGGCGGCTCAGGAAGACAAAGTAAAGTATTATAATGAAATGTGCAAAGACCTAGAGTTATAAAACCAAAGGGGAAGAACATGCTCGGTATTTCTCAACCTGAAAGAACTGAAGAAAAAAATCCAAGCCATGTATTGCTATTCTGAAGGATTCTATGGGCAAAATATTGAATGACCGAGGAAGCATCAAAAGAAGATGGAAGGAATACACAGAGTCACTGTACCAGAAAGGATTGATCAATGTTCAGCCATGTGAGGAGGTAGCTTATGATCAAGAACTTATGGTGTTGAAGGAAAAGTGCACTGAAGGCATTGACAAAAAATAAGTCTCCAGGAATTGACAGAATACCAACTGAGATGTTTCAACAAATGGATGCAGCGCTGGAGGTGTTCACTCGCCTATGCCAAGAAATTTCGAAGACAGCTACCTGGCCAACCAACTGGAAGAGATCCATGTTTGTGCCATTCCAAAGAAAGGTGATCCAACAGAATGTGGAAATTATTGAACAATATCGTTAATATCACAAGCAAGTAAAATTTTGCTGAAGATATTTCAAAAATGGTGACAGCAATACATCGACAGGGAACTGCGAGAAATTCAAGCCAGGTTCAGAAGAGGATGTGAACGAGGGATGTCATTGCTGATGTCAAATGAATCTTGGCTGAAAGCACAGAATACCAGAAAGATGTTTACCTTTGTTTTACTGACTATGCAAAGGCATTAGACTGTGTGGATCATATCAAATTATGGATAACATTGCAAAGAATGGGAATTCCAGAACACTTAATTGTGCTCATAAGGAACCTGTACATAGCCCAAGAGGCAGTTGTTGGAACAGAATAAGGGGATATTCTGTGGTTTAAAATCAGGAAAGGTGTGCATCAGGGTTGTATTCTTTCACCATACTTATTCAATCTGTATGCTGAGCAATTAATCCTAAAAGTTGGACTATATGAAGAAGAACGTGGCATCAGGATTGGTGGAAGACTCATTAACAACCTGTGATATGCAGATAACACAACCTTGCTTGCTGAAAGTGAAGAAGACTTGAAGCACTTCCTGATGATCAAAGTCTATAGCCTTTAGTATGGATTACACTCCAGCATAAAGAAAACAAAACTTTTACAACTGGACCAATAAACAACATCATGATAAATGGAGAAAAGATTGAAGTTGTCGAGGATTTCATTTTACTTGGATCCACAATCAACACCCATGGAAGCAGCAGTCAAGAAATCAAACAATGCATTTCACTGTGTAAATCTTCTGCAAAAGATCTCTGTAATTGTCGAAAAGCAAAGATGTCACCTTGAGGGCTATGGTGTACCTGACCCAAGCCATGGTATTTTGAATTGCCTCATATGCATGCAAATGCTGGACAATGAATAAGGAAGACAGAAGAAGAATTGATGCCTATGAGTTATGGTGTTGGCGAAGAATACTGAATATACCGTGTATTGGCAGAAGAGGGAACAAATCTTTCTTGGAAGAAGTACCGCCAGAGTGCTCCTTGGAAGCAAGGATGGCGAGACTTCATCCACGTATTTTGGACATGTTATCAGAAGGGACCAGTCCCTGGAGAAGGACATCAAGCTTAGTAATGTAGAGAAACGGTCAGCAAAATTAAGGAAGACACTCCACGAGATGGATTGACACAGTGGCTGGAACGATGAGCCGAAACATAACAATTGTGAGGATGGCACAGGACGGGGCAGTGTTTCTTTCCTTTGTACACAGGGTCACTAGGCACCTAAGAACAACAACAATAAAATACAAACATACACAAAACTTCATAAAAATAATTACTGTATTTTTTTGCAAATAACTTGCCCAGGTAAATAACTCACCTACATATATAATGCACATAGCACGCTTAGTAAAATATGTACAACAGGGTTTCGTGGTTGGCAAAAAAACAGTGTAATGCGTATGTTATTTGCATAAAAATGTGTTAATAAAGAACATACTTCAGAAGAACTTGCCTTTATTTCTTAATATTTTGAAAATAAACAATTACCCCAAATTTACAGATGGTTTTACGTTGTTTTTCATGTTTTCTTTCTGATGACCTTACTCAAGTAGTAATTACAATAGTAGTGATTCTAGTAAATCTCTTGAAAGTTTCCTTTGCAGCTTCTGTACATTTTTCACACTGACATTTTATTGGGTTGGATTAAGAAATGTCAGTACCTTCATGTAATTAATAAAATTAACTACATGATGAAAATATTGAATTATAAATTTATTCACAGAAAAGCTGCTAAAGAGTGAGAGGTATTATATTGATGCTAAGGATATTGACAGGCCTAAATATGCAAGGACATTTTTTGCAATATTATTGTATCTTGGTGAAATTTTTAATGCATAAAATGCAATTAAAAAATCAATTATTGCTTAACCATAAAGATAAAAACATTGCCCATTATGTAACAATTCATGATTCTGTCAAAGATTTGTGTCCTTTTGGTTATAAGGCTGTCAAATATCAAGTAACTTTAATTGCTGAAATATTGTCTTTGTTCCTCTTAACAAAGGATTCTGAATTGTTTGTCTAAAAAATAGCCAAGAGTTTACATGTGAGTTGAAACATGCCTGTCATATTGGCAAAATCTATATACTCTCTTTGTACCTTAAAATAATTAAGGCATGCTAAACCCTATTCCGATGATGTGGAGTAATAAACTTACAGAATAAATTAGCAAGTACACTGATCTACTGTGATATTGTTCCCCTGGTCATGTTTATATTTTCTTTATTGCAGTGTGAATTGGGCATGTCTTGCTGCTAGAGGTTACAATAGTTACAGCGTAACTGTTAGAATAATTTAGTACTACAAAGATAATAGAACATAGATATGCTTAAACATCTGTGATATTTCACCTGTTGTACTTTCATTGAGACCCAGCATTAAAGCAAATAGTATATGCCATAGATTGTAATAGCAAAAATCTAAAACAAAAACAAAACAAAGTAACATTAAATAAGCCAAATGTTCATCAGTAGATTACTGGTTAAGTAAAATTTTTACCACTGGGAAAGAGCTCTCAAAACATTGATAAATGATAAAGAACAAATTGCAGAACTCACTATGTTTAAATTTGCTTAAAATATACTGTGCACATATATAAGCTTGTATCTGCATCGAAAATTTTGGAAAGATGTATCTGGAGTGGAGGAGTGATTAGGGGAAGGAGAGGGTGGCTTTTTACTTCTATGTTATGTTCTTCTGTATGACTTGATTTTCTAAAAAGTTATGAGCCTCATTACAATTGTTGTTTTAAAAATAATTGATTAAAAAAAAGAGACTCTTGCAAAGATATGAACAGACATTTTACAAAAGAATAAATATAAAATACCAGTAAGCGTATGGAAAGGTGTATGCCAGTATCCTAACACTGTAGCCAGATTTTTAGAAAATCTTGCCAAAGATGACTCTCATTTCAAGAACACTTTTGTTTGATTGATAATGACGTCACACTGATTTTAAATTATAGGCTAGTCCTAGTCATAGCCACAGCCAACATTATGAAAACTTTTAACTCTCATGAGCTCCAGTACAAAACACACTGGCTGAGTCTTCTAAGTTTCGTCACTGATTCTGGGGCTAAAAATCATAGGAACAGTAGCAGAGGGTTAGAAAATCAAGAGAAACTACGTTGTCATCTGTGGGAACATGTCTCACCTCTACTTTCTTTGTTCACTAAAACCCCGTGATGCTGAATCTTATCTGTATTTCTAGTGTAGGACCTCCTTCCAAAACTTGTAGGAGTCTACATTTTTAGAGATATGAGATGAAGCATTTATGTGTAGCTTCCTCTAAGTATGGCATATGATGTAGTCTTGTTGCCTTTCCAGCCACCTTTGTCAAATCAAGGCCACAGGGTACGATGTTGTGGTTTCACAAGGCAGTCAGACCACATTTTGCGTCTGTACAGCTTATAGGTAACTCTCCCAGAAGGCAGTGAGAGAAAGAGATTCTTCACTCCCTCTCAGCATGTTCAGGACTTGATCCAGCTATTTGAACAGTTAGACTTGGGGTAACAGAACAGTGGAACACATGGAAGATCTTTCAACTGTAAGATCTGTATCTAAACAGTTATTGATAATGAAGAAAGTTCTAATTACTAAATCATCAATAACACTGGATTCTTGGTTAGGAATATGAGTGAACACTTTTTTATAATAGCAGTTACACACGAGTGGTCCTAGGGCCAAATTCAGCCTGTGAATGTATGCATTTGTTGGCAGTGTTTTTAGAACCTTAAACTTGAATGCTTTTTAAGGCCAATCGTGCACTCTGAAGCTCACCACAGGCAGCACCACTTTCTAAGTGTTTATACCTACTTCTTGCCACATTTATATCTGTATGCCCATCTCCTGAAGACGTTTGAGAATGCTATCTGTTTTCAACTGCCTATCATTTAATAGTATTGTTACAATTATAAAGCAATAGAGGGGGATGTGCAGAGATCATGGGGAAGTAATCTTCCTAATCCTGATAGGATGTGAAGGGAGATATTGCTAAACCTTTCCAGATCCTGGCCTTTGCTTACTGTGATTACTGAGTTTGCAAAGGGCTCATTAATCATGTAAGTGCCAAACAATTACAGATTTAAGAATTTGAAATGGAGAATACACATGTTAAAAAATACTAAGTATGTCTTTTCACGGAGCTGGATATCAAGATCAGAAATAGTATGCCCTTGTTATAGGTAACAGATTTTCAGAAATGATTCTGGCATTAACCAGGATGCCTATGTCCTGCCCATTCTTACTTCCACCATGGTTAAATTACCAAGTTTTCTCCTAAAAGAGGTCTTCAAACTTTGAGGGTGAGGGAGTTCATCTTCCAAAATGCATTCTATGATTAGCAATCACAATAAATCTGGGAGGGGGTTATCAAATCAAGGGGTCTGAGTTTAGTTTTCCCAGTTGTCACATTTCAATTGAGAATTTTCCTTAATTGTAAAGTTCCGTGTACAATGTTTTGAGGGCTAATGAAAATTCAAATGTTTGTCTTTTTAAATTTAGTATTCTGCAGCTATTGATTTGCTAACATTCACAGGGATGGACTGATCTCATTCTTCTAGGATGGGGCGCAGGTTGGTTGGCGGTTCAAACCCACCAGCCACACTGTGGGAGAAAGAAGTGGCAGTCTGCTTCCGTAAAGATTTACAGCCTTGGAAACCCTATGTGGCACTTCTCCTCTGTTCTGCAGGGTTGCAGTGTGTTGGAATTGACTCGATAGCAATAGATTGACATGATAAAGAATTAATTTAACAAAGGAAACAGAGAAAATGGCTTGTTGGCAGGGGATCGATTAGTATTTCTTTAAAGTAACTGGTGGTATCTGAACCTGCCTAGTTCTTTTCGTTAAAGCCAACTCATTTTGACAAAACATATGAAGCTGCTGTTAAATTACTACTCTCTTATATTGATTCCTTAGTCGTTTCACTTCCATTTAGTAAAATCATTGCACTGTAATGAGCATTTCTTATCTCTGTTTTTACATCACAGACTTGACAATCTATTGGTCTATTTCTTCAAGCTACTTCTTTGAGATCTACTGAACACACTTCCTTTGTGGCCATTCCTAAGAGTAGTCGTTTTTCTTCCTGTCATCTTTGTTTTAAGCAAAACAGTAATTATTTATATTTTATTAATAAACATGGTCTAAAGTTGCACCATAATTTCATAATCCCTTCAATATTTTGTACTTTTTCAATATATACTTCTCATTACAAAAGTTTTTTTTTGAGATAGGTTTATAAAACTACCAATTACATCCCAAAGTGTCTGGCACAGTTCTTATGCTCATTTTCCTTCCCCAAGGTCAGCTTGAAGAGAGGAAGATGTGGGAGTCTCTTACCTTACTTCAAAGTGGATACAATTCTGGAAAAACTTTGAACCACACAGTGAGAGTGGTGGTGGTGGTTAGTGCCATCAAGTTGGCTCTGACTCATGGTGACCTTAAGTATAAAAGAAAACGTTACTGGATCCTGCACCATCTTCATGATTGTTTGTATGTTTGAGTCCATTGTTGCAGTTATTGTGTGACTCCATCTCATTGAGGGTTTCTCTCATTTTTTGTTGGCCCTCTCTACTTTACCAAACACGATGTCCTTTCCTAGCAATTGGTCTTTCCTTATGAAGTGTTCAAAGTTAAGTCAAAGTCTCGCCATCCTTACTTTAAGGAACATTGTGGATGTTGTTGTTAGGTGCCATCGAGTTGGTTCTGACTTATAGCTACCCTGTGTACAATAGAACAGAAACAATGCCCAGTCCTGCACCATCCTCACAATCATTGTTATGTTTGGGCACATTGTTCCAGCCACTGTGTCGGTCCATCTCATGGAGGGTCTTCCTCTTTTTCGGTGACCCTGTACTTTACCAAGCATGATGCCCTTCCTTCTCCAGTGACTGGTCCCTCCTGATAGTATGTCCAAAGTACGTGAGACGAAGTCTCGCCATCCTTGCTTCTAAGGAGCATTCTGTCTGTACTTCTTCCAAGACAGATTTGTTTGTTCTTCTGGAAGTCCATGGTATATTCAATATTCTTCACCAACACCATAAATCAAATGTATCAATTCTTCTTCAGTCTTCCTTATTCACTGTCCAACTTTCCCATGCATATGAGGTGATTGAAAATACTATGGCTTGGGGCAGGCGCACCTTAGTCCTCAAAGTGACATCTTTGCTTTTCAACTCTTTAAAGAGATCTTTTGCAATGTGTTGTTTGATTTCTTAACTCTTCTGTCATCCATTTTGGTCTTCTCTTTCTTTCCAGTCTTTTCAATGACTTTTTCCTTTCTTCATGTAGGATGTCCTGGATGTCATCCCACAATTCGTCTAGTCTTTGTCATTCGTGTTGAATGTGTCAGATCTGTTCTTGAGATGCTGTCTAAATCGGGTGGGATATACTCAAGGTCATATTTTGGTTCTCATGGACTTGTTCTAGTTTTCTTCAGCTTCAACTTAAACATGCATATGAGCAATTGATGGTCTGTTCAATTGATGGTCTGCCCCGGTCTTATTTGGACTGATGATATTGAGCTTTTCCATCATCTCTTTCCACAGATGTCATCAGTTTGACTCCTGTGTTTTCCATCCGGTGAGATCCATGTGTATAGTTGCCATTTATGTTGTTGAAAAAGGTATTTGCAATGAAGAAGTCGTTGGTCTTGCAAAATTCTATCATGCAATCTCTGGCATTGTTTCTTTCACCAAGGCCATATTTTCCTACTACAAATCCTTCTTCTTTATCAGTTACTACATAATAATTATAGCATATTTTATTTGCATGGATGAGACCTCTGTCTCCCTCACCCCATCATCCAAAACCCCAACTCTTCTTAGGACAGACATGACATTATTGGCAGGGAGATAATGTGTCTCTTTTGTTATGAAAATATTACGAGTTCTGCATTTTTAGACGGTAAAGTGGTCTCAGAAGCCTTATCAGAAGCTTTTAAGCTGTGAGGAAATATCAGCTCTGGCTATAGAATTAGCACTTGAAAAGAACTAAAGTACTTGACCCTGTTTGTCTTCTGCTGTCACCTCTCTGTCCCTCAGTTCTGTGTAGAGAGTTGGCCACGTGGTATAGCTTCTGTTTGAGCACAGGACAAGAGAGTTGGAGAAGGGAGTTTTTGCCAGCCCAGCATAGGATGATTTGGGGGACTCTGTGCTTGGGCTGTCTGGGAAGGGCTAGTGGATGGGATAGACAAATTAAATGAAGAGGAAGATGTCCAGCACACAATTGTAAGATGTGATCTCACATAATAATTGAAGGGAAATGTTAGCTCTTACTGCCTAATTGGGTTTGGTTCATTTTAAAATTCTGTTTACTTTAATTAAATTCATTGCAGGATGGGAAGCTTGCTGAGCTTAAAAATCTCCTGTCTTTCAAAATAATAAAAAAGAGGCTGCCTCTCTTGATTCTTCTTTTTCTCTCAACTCCTCTTCCTCAAAATATTTTAGACATTAGTAGGACACTTTCTTGAGTTGATTCAGGTTAAACTAACTTTACAGACAGGCACTTGCCCATTTCCTTGGAGTTCGCTCAAATAGGTATCCTGTTTAACTAGCCCCTGAAAAGAAACACGGATGGGGTGATGTCCACTGGAGATAACTTCATTCCATACCCAGCAAAAGAGCAGCTGGCTTGGAAAACGAAACGAAGAAACAAACCAACGAAAACTAAAAAAGCTGCAACTCAGTATTGAAAATGTTTATTTTATCTTCTTTTTTTTTTTTTTTTTCCCCACAGTTACTCTCATGGGTTTCTAATTCTAGTTCTTTGCCTCTTATCAGTATGGGTCCTTGTAAGAAATAAATGGTATGTATAAATTGGATAATTTGGAGTAGAATTTAGTAAAGTGACAGTTTATAAATGTGTAGAAGCAGGATGTAGGGAAACATAGGGATAATACAGTAATCTGAGTGTAATAACAGTAGTCTGTTACTAACAGGAGCTGTGGCCTTTAGTTGAAGAAATAAACACCCATACCTCCCTTTGTTTCCTCTCTTTGATCTTTACTGGTGCACTCTGCATTAATTGTACCCAACTGGAAACAAGAGGACAAGGGAGCCCATAGATGTTTTCCATACAGGTTCATATGTACAACCACCCCTCCCCAACCCCACCCCGAAGAGCAGGTAGAAAGTGGATCTAGAAGATCATGGTCTGGATGATCATGAGATGCTAGAGCATTAGCACTTTCTCAGACTTCTGCTTCTTTGAATTCTTCGTGGGCTTTATTTCTTCCCCTCTCCACTGTATGTGGATACAGTCTTTAACCATTGGCTCTTCTTAGTCAAAGTGCTCCTCTTTGGCAATCTCACCATTTTTCATGACTACCCAGACTCTGCCAGTACTTTCTGAAACTTCAGCTCTATCTCTAGCTGGGTTGGTTTTTAGGTATTCTTGAGAAACCAAAACTTACGGGCTAATCTTCCTCCAGGGCCACAGCTCATTGTTTATTTTGACTGTACTTTCCAGTGTAAATTCTGTGGTCGTGTGCATATTACTCATTGAGAAAACTGTAGTTAACTAAGGAAATAATATTTTTCCTGTCATCACAATCCAGGAAGATTAGATCATGTCCATCCTCAGACTCAGTGCTGCTATGTTCATTGGGTTTGGAGAAACTCTATCTGAAACTCCTAGCATAATCAGCTAGGGTTCCTGCAAATTCCAGGGCATGCAGGGATTGAAATTAAAAATAATTCTTCAGATATAATATGCAACCCAAAGCATAGCAGTGGAAAACATATACCACTTAAATGTCCTTCAATGCTATTCCAATCCATGTACTTTAAATATATTCTGACTCCAGGGCACATACTCTAAACACTTCAGCATCCTAGAAGTGGGACTTGGACAGAAAGGGAGGCACCAAAGATGACACCAGGGTTTGATCCTGAGTTTTGTGGCGAATGGTCAGAAGTCACAAAGGCATCAGGTTTTGAGGGGAAGATGAAGAGTTCCGTTTGGATTTGTGCTATCTGCAAGGAAGTGTCCATTAAGTGATTAGATATGGCGTGGGTGGGTCAGGATTTTAAGAAAGAAATTGTGTCAAGAGAGAAAGATTTGGGAGTCATCAACATAGAGGTGGTAGTTAAAACTGTCAGTGGATGTCAGTGGTCACCTTCACTTCTACCAGCAATCCAAGATATCAGCATCTTTAATCTTCTGCAGCAACCTCCTTATTGGTCTCCATGCTTCAACTTTGACTCCTGTTCTGTTCATCTACATAGCCACCAGCCAGGGAAATGTATTGAAAATGTGGATTGAATCATTTTTCAAGTTGGCTAAAACCATCAGAGTTTTCTCATTATGCTTGGAATAAATCCAGACATCTTCTTCACAAAGTATTCGAGGCCCTGAATATCTGTATAGCATGTGCTCTACCTTCCGTCTAACTTGTCTCACACCATTCTTCACTTTTCATTGTAAGCTCCAGTCAAACAGGCTCTGTAAATTTCTGGCCAACACCAAGCTCTTTTCTACACTAGAGCCTTTGCTCTAAGTTTTCACCTGCTGGTTGTTTCTTATTCAAGTATCAGTATAGATGTCACTTGCTCAGAGAAGTTTCCCTTGGCTCACAAATGTAAAAAAATTTTCCATCATTAATTACATCTTGTTCTTTTGCTTCATAGTACCTATCTCGATTTGGAATTATATAATGATTTGCATGTTTACTTTTTAATATCTATCTACCCCCACTGGACTATAAGGAATCTATTCAATATCCAGTACTTAACATATAGTAAATATTCATTAGGTATTTGTTGAATGAATGAATCTATTATTAATTCAATATTCATTTGTATTAATCTGTACTATAAACATCAGTATTCTCTATCATTTATTTATTCCCTATATTTCATTTATTTATATTATTGTCTATGCATGAAATACTAAGGTGGGATTCTAAAGCCTCATTTTTGGTCTCCCCACAGGTAATAAGAGATCCAGTCCTTGTTATACCTTATGCAAGCAGTTGCAATGAATTTCTGTCGATTAAATAAAGACAGCAGCATTTAGATGGAAGACAAGAATGACCTTCTTTCTCTATGTTCCATTCAGAAAAAAAATCTCATTTCCATAGTTGGCTATGGTATTGTCTATAAATATTATGCAAAATGCCCTGACTCCTTATAATGCAAGTTAGGTTATAATGAGTAACGAGTAGCAGTGGCCCTGAAGACAAGCAATCCTCTGGGCATGAATTTTTCCAAAAGACTTATGGAACAATACAGCAAGAGTTAGGGTTCATGGAATAAAGGAAGGTGGGGCAGAGCCTGTTTTTTCACTAGATCTTTATTTTTTTCCTCTTCTCCTGCTTTTGTTTCCTTTTGTTCCTCCAGGGTAGATGACAAGAGAAGGGGAAGTACAGGAAAAGGTGAAAAATCTTACTTGCTGGGGGCCTATGTAATCTGGCTGTAAGAGCCCTCTGATAAGAAAGTATACCCAACCTGACCTCTTATGACCCATCCTCAGTCCTTGCCCCTAAAGGTAGATCAACTGCCCCTCTTTCTCCTGAGTTCCTGTATTCCTATCAGGAAGTTACATTATATGGGGTAGCTCAAGCCTGGCTATGTTCTGTGGTCTCCCGTTGGCTCACAGGAACTCACGTCCTTGCCTCAACAGTGGGGGAAGATAGGTTGTTCTCACTTACCTCCTCTTTTTGCTGCCATCATGGGTAGCTGCAGCCAGTCTCCCACCTTCAGAATCTTCAGGTGAGGCAGACATCTTCTTGTTTACAAATACTCCTGAACTCCAGGGGACACATATCAGGTTCTTCCAAAATAGCAGCCAGAGTAATCCTTTTAGAAACTCAAGTTAGACTAGGTTATTCCTTTGCTTAGAATTCTCCAGTGGCCTCTCATCTCATTCAGAATGAAATTTAAAGTTCTTATCATGAGCCACAAGCCCCCTTGATTTGCCGTCAGTATTTCTCTGACCTCATTTTCTCCTGTTCTTTCCTTTAGTTCATTTTGTTTCTTGCTTTTCCTTGAACAAACCAGGCGTGCTCCTTTCTCAGACTCCTTTCACGTGCTCTTCCATCTGCCTGGGATGTTATTCCCCAAACATCCGTCTTTCTAGCTTCTTTCATCTCCTACATGGATGTCACCTTTTCACAGAGGCCTTTGCTGACCGCTTTATCTGAAGCAGCACTCTAATTCTGAGATCTGAGCAGTTCTGGCAATAGATATCCTGACTTTTTAATGCCATGGCCAGTATTTCTTTACTTAGTTCTAATATTTAAATATGGAATTGTTTTTTAGTTCATTGATTTTTTAAATATGTTTATCCATTTAGCTCAGATGTTCATGGGAAGGCAGGATCATGGCCCTCTTTATTAGCTCTGCAGAGAATCATAGGCAAATAGGTAGTTAATAAATGCTATTTTTAAAGCCCAGAGGAAAATTCAGATAGAATGAATAGTTTTTGAGTTTCCCTAAAGGCTCACTGTGTGACATGTAATTAACTGATTTACATAGTTTGGTTATTGAAAGCTGTGGTGGAATTTTAGCTGCCTCCCTACACTCTGGTTTCTGCTCTAACCTTTCCTGCATAACACCATCAGACTGTATTTTTTAAGCATAGCTTTCATCACCTTCCTCCTTTGCTTGAAACAGTCAACGTTATGTGTATGTGTGTACATGTATATATGTGTTGATCCTGTTAAGCCAAAGTTTGGTTAAACTTATGTATCTATGTATGTATGTATTAATTGATTGATTGATTGGCAAAGCTCATTGGCTTTTGCTCACTCTGGATCCTGCAGCTGGCTCCTGTTCATCTGACCTCTGGTTCTTGGGACTTGAGCTAGCAGTTTACCTGCCAATCTTGGGATTTGTTAGCCTCCACAGCCAGAGACCTGCTGTCTGACCTGCCAATCTTGGGTTCACCAGACCCTGTAGGTACGTGAGTCAGGAGAAGCCTCCAGCCTGACCCACATACTTGGGACTTCCCAGCCTCTACAACTGCCTAAGCCATTACCTTGATATAAATCTCTGTCTCTCTCTAAATATTTTGTATATATATGTGTTTTGCTTCTCTAGAGAACCCAGCCAAAGACAGTGGGTAATATAGATACGGTAAACCAGAAAAAAAACAGAACAAAACAAAAACCCCAAAAAACTCATTGCTGTCGAGTCAATTCCAACTCATAGTGACCCTATAGGACAGGGTAGAACTGCCTCATGGGGTTTCTAAGGAGTGGCTGGTGGATTCGAATTGCTGATCTTTTGGTTAGCAGCCAAATTCTTAACCACTGTACCACCAGGGCTCCAGATACAGTAAAGTAGACAGATATTAAGCATTGAGTTCGGTAAATTTATAAATGTTTGTTCAGCTAGGTAACTACCACCAGATCAAAATGTAGAGCATTTATAGCACCTCAAATGGATCACATTTTAAAGACAATAAAATTTCTCATAGACGGTCAGTGCTGACTTAATTATTTTTATTAAATTAAAATGAATACACAAAAAACTGTATACAAATGACTTATGTTTAGAGTTCTCTTAAAAGCATATAAGCAAATAAATTTATAAATTTAATATAAACAAAATTGAAAATTTAATAACATTCAAATTAGCATAAATGTGATGAGACAGGTAATGCTTTCTTGAAACCAAGTCTCTGCTTACAATGTGAATATATTATTGATTTTACAGATAGGTTCTTTGCATTTATTATGCCTATGTCACTGCAGTATTTTTTGAGTTGCTTCAGAACCTTTATTCATACGTTACTCTTTGATGTCATTTAGCCCTTGTTTAGTGTGGATGTGTCATTTATAGAGAAGGAGGAAGAGATTAAAATATGAAAGAAGGGGAACTCTATCAGCTGCTAGGAACCTAAAATTATAGTAGTTTAAACAATAAAGAAATTAATTTCTCTCTCCTGTTAGAGTCAGAAACCCTGATGGCGTAGTGGTTAAGTGCTACGGCTGTTAACCAAAAGCTCGGCAGTTCGAATCCACCAGGTGCTCCTTGGAAACCCTATGGGACAGTTCTACTCTGTCCTATAGCGTCGCTATGAGTCGGAATCGACTCGATGGCAACAAGTTTGGTTTTGGTCAGGTTGTTAAAGTCAGAAGGTGGATAGTCCAGGTCAGGTACTGTGTCTGTGCTCCACAAGGTTATTGTGGACCTGGACTTCTTTGTGGCTTTGCTGCAGATGGTCACTATTCTCAAGGTCACCTCATGTTCCAATATGGTTCAGCCATTACTTCTTTATTCTAGCTATCAAGAAGGAGGAGAGGAGGAAAGACCCTTTTCAGAACATACTAGTTCCTCTTACTTCCCTTGGCAAAACTTAGTTATATAGTTATACCTAGCTGTAATAAATGCTAGGAAATGCAAATTTTATTCTGAATACTCGTGTTTCTAACTAAAATTTGGGAGTTCTTAATAAATGAATAGGAGGAAGACATATATTGAGGGGCGTCTAGCAAGTTTTGTACATGTACATAACCAAATTCAAATAGAAGGGGGTAACAGAAACCTGTAGTAATACTGTCAAGAAGGATTAAAGCTGAAGCTTATAACAGATGCTAACAAAACTCTGGCTTCTGATTGTTTAAAATATTTTGTACATTTTTAGAATAAGTAGAAAAACAAGAAGTTCATAGATGGTTTCCACTTGGAGAAAATTGTAAAATTAATAGGTGGTGGAGAAATAGTAGAATTAGCCCCCTATTTGCTTTTACCAGCTCTATAAAAATAATAATTATTTAACATGTTGTTGGGGAATTGAAGCCCAAAATAGGATACCTTCTTCTTGCCCCTCACTATTTGTCTGGTTATCTCAGCAGCCTCCTAAATGGTCTTCCTGCTGCTTGGTATACATTTTCTCTTTCCATCCATCCCATCCAGTCCTGTATGTGAAGACAGCTTCTTTACTCCCCAAAATTATTTGTCTAAAAATAAATCTTGTCATCCCCCTGCTAAAAGACTCTTTATTGCTGTTGTTCTTTATAATTTAGAGAATAAAGTTCAGACTCCTTACCGTGGCATACAAGGCCCTTCATGGTATGTCTTCAGCCATTCTTTACAGTCTAACCTGTCTATTCCCTTGATTCTCTTTGAGCTCCAGCTTTGCCTAACTTCTCAGTATTTCCTGAACAATGCACTCCTAATCCTTTTATAAAAATGCCCTCTTTACCTGGGGAATTCTGGGTAGTCTTTAGGACACAACATAAATGTTTCAACTTTTTTAAAGCCAGATGAGGTTGGATAGCCTCTCCTCTGTATCCACATTGCACTCTGTACATATTTTTATTATAGCACTTGTCATGTTGTATTTCCATTGCTTGCATATCTGTCTCCCCTTCTAAACTCTGAGCTCCCCAAGGGAAGCAATTTTAAACATACTACCCAGCACTTTGTGAATGTTCAAAATATTTATTGACTGATAGATGAGAGCATGGAGATGGCTTAAATTAACTCAGGTCCTTAGTGTCCAATGAAATACAGAAATGCTTGAGTACCAAAAAATTTCATCTGTAATTTAGAAGCTATTGCCAGGAATCTTGGAGAAATTTTGGGTAGTAGAATTGTCAAGACTGGAAATAGGCAAATGTCTTGATTTTCATAGTGAATCTAGCAGTATATCCAGAAATCACAGACACAAAAGCTTGAGGCCACACAATTGCAGAGCAGATTATTAAACAGACAGTTCGTGAGCACTTTAGGAAAAATTACTGAAAAGCACATTTCCATTGTTACATTTCAATCCTGCATACTTGCACAAATGGTTTGAGGCAGATGTTGATTACTAGGAACAGGTTTGCTTAGTGTAAGTACATTGTGTGGAACTTTTCTTATTTTTCTTGAAACTTATCGACTGAAAGATTATTGGCTCTGTACTCTGTGAGGTGTTTGATGACGTCTCTTATATATCCCTTATGGTCTTTGTGGGTCACATGATGTATTTGCATGCGGAAAACTGTAAAACTCAAACAGCATTTCCCAAATTTCAGTTGTTTGCTTAACACTTTCATATATATTTTTTGCCATATTTACAGATAATTTGTACTGTTATTAAGTTTTTTCTTTAAATTAACTCAAATAAATCAAATAAAAATATCTGTAAGTTCATAGATTTGTAATGTAGCAGTTATATATTTTCTAATACACATTATAGTAAATGCATAACTGTGAAAAAATGTTGGTCCATGTATTGTCTTACATACAATCAGCATATAAACATGATACCTTTTTATGCTGAAATCCTTGTATAAAATATGGAGCTAGTTTAAAATGTTGCGGAGTAGATTTTTTATCTGTTTTATCATTGCACTGGGCTCATAGGCTGTTGATTAAAAGATTGATATAAACCTGGGGGGAAGTTTTGAGTGACAAACTGCAGGGCTGTGACTTTAGTCCTAACTTGCTTGACATTTTTATTATTGACCTGAAGACATAGGAGGATATAACTGGACAATGGAAAAGGAAGACCGAAGAAGAATCGATGCATTTGAATTATGGTGTTGGTGAAGAATATTGAATATACCATGGACTGCCAGAAGAATGAACAAATCTGTCTGGGAAGAAGTACAGCCAGAATGCTCCTTAGAAGTGAAGATGGCAAGACTTTGTCTCGCTTACTTTGGACATGTTATCAGGAGAGACCAATCCTTGAAGAAGGACATTGTGCTTGGTAAAATAAAGGGTCAATGAAAAGGAGGAAGAACTTCAGTGCGATGGATAGACAGAGTGATTGCAACAGTGGGCCCAAACATACCTACTATCCTGAGGATGGCGCAGGGCCGGGCAACATTTCGTTCTTTTGTACATAAGGTTGCTATGAGTTGGGGCTGACTCAGAGGCACTAACAACAAGCTCTAAAGGATAACTCATATTCTAGATGATAGAACTGATTCAAAACATTTTTGACAGTTTTGAACTATAGGCTAAAAAATGGGAACACAATAGGAATTAATGTATAAGAATATACAATTAGATTAAAACAAGCAGGTGTTCAAACATAGAAAGCAGAAGATCTGGCTAAAATGCTTAGGGGTTTCAATTGGCTGCAAATTCAATGGGAGCCAACAACTTCCATTCTAGATGTCATGTATTAAGGATGTCATCCAGGAAAATTATAGAGCTGGAGATTTTGTAATATGAGAGATAGCTGAAGGAACTATGCATGTTAAGCCTAAAAAAAAACCAGTTCTGAATTAGGGCATGAGCACTATTTTCAAACACAATATCTGAAAAGCTATGAATGTAGAAGAAAAATTTTATTTATTGTATGTAGTTTTAGTGGAGCCCCAGTGGCACAGTGGTTAAGAGCTTAGCTGCTAACCAAAAGGTTGGCAGTTTGAATCCACCAGCCACTTCTTGGAAACCCTGTGGGGCAGTTCTACTCTGTCCAGTGTGTTGCTTTGTGTCAGAATTGACTCGACAGCAACAGTTTTGGGTTTGGGTGTTTTTTTTGGTAGTTTTAGTAAGCAGTTTTGACTTCAGCTAAATAAAAATTAAAATGATTTAAGTCAAGGATGCTTCCTCAGAGAGGAGAATCAGAACTCCAGCATTGCTGTATGGTAGGTGTGTGTGTGTGTGTGTAAATTGGTGGAGAGGGGATCCTTTAACTTCCTTTGTATGGTTTTAATTTTTACAATGATCACATGCTATCAGAAAAAAAAAAGATGTTTCCATTTTGAAAAGTCAGTTTAAAGCCTGCTTGGGGAAAGGTCATGGAAGCCCCACAGACACATCCAAACTCCCTGAGGGACTGAATTGCTGGGCGGAGGGCTGTGGGGACTATGGTCTCCGGGAACATCTAGCTCAATTGGCATAACACAGCTTATAAAGACAATGTGCTACATTCTACCTTGGTGAGTAGTGTCTGGGGTCTTAAAAGCCTGTGAGCGGCTGGTCTCGTCCCTTCGGGAGCAAGGGAGAATGAAGAGAACAGGATACAAGGAAAAGATTAGTCCGAAGGACTAATTGTCCACAGCTACCAAGGCCTCCACCGGACTGAGTCCAGTACAGCTAGATGGTGCCCGGCTACCACCACTGACTGCTCTGACCAGGATCACAACAGAGGGTTCTGGACAGAGCTGGAGAAGGATGTAGAGCATAATTCTAACTCAAAAAAAGACCAGATTTACTGGCCTAAAGGAGACTGGAGAAACCTCGAGAGTATGGCCCCCAGACACCCTTTTAGCTCAGTGATGAAGTTACCTCTGAGGTTCACTGTTCAGCCTGGGAGTGGACAGCCCTGTAAAACCAAATGAGACTAACGGGGTACAGGAGTCCAGTGACAAGGGCCAGAAGACAGAAGGGGACAAGGCAGCTGGTGATAGGGAACCCAAGGTTGAGTAAGGGTATTGTTGATGTGTTGTGAGATTGTTAACCATCGTCATAGGGCAACATTTGTAGTAACTGTTAAATGAGAAGCTATTTTGTTCTGTAAGCCTTCATCTTAAGTAAGAATAACAGCACAATTGGAAGAGCGTAGTCAATGTCACTGAACTGCGTATGTAGAAATTTTTGAAATGGTGTATCTTTGGCTATGTGTATTTTCACCAAAAAAAAAAAAAAAAAAAAAAAGGTTGAAAAGTTAGAGGGTTAATATGTTGTGGGGTTGTTAACCAATGTCATAAAACAACATGTGTACTACTGTTTCATGATAAACTATTTGTTCTGTAAGCCTTCACCTGAAGTACAATAAAATATTAAAAAAAAAAAAAGCCTGCTTGGGAAGAGGAGTGGGAAGAGGGGATTCTTGCCTCTGTCACCTGATGCAGACATGTTTTTGATGGATTCCTTAATTTCTCTAAGCCCAAATTCCCTCTTCTGGACAATGAGAACAATAGCACCTTCAGTGCTGGTGGTTATGAGGATTAAGTTGATATAAATGAAAATGCCTGACACAGTAGGACTTCATTGTATATAGTTTTCTTTCCCTTGTGTTTTGCTCTTGAGTTTACTATTAGAAAGGACAGGCAAAAATTAGTGCACAGACAAAAATGCAACTGTAATTTTTGACCTTCAACATGTGAGTCTAAATTTATGATTTGGAAGCTTTGTGGTATGGGAAAAATAATATAAAAAAGTAGAAAACCCTATGTTGTCTATTTTTTTTGTCATTGAATGGAAACCCTTATAGTTAATGTCATATTACAATCATCACAGTTGAGTCCAATATTCATTCTATTTTTGCTTGTCATAATGGCCAATCCCTGAGTAATAAATATGTGGCCCATGTGGCCTATTCAGTTTAGTTGTAAAGTAGATTAAATCATCAACTCATCCATTTCACAGCTCTGCCAATTCAGTTTTCATAATAATTAAATTAGGTAGTTGTTTAATTATCCAATTAACTACTCTATAAATTGACCCTTAAATTACTTGGCTGTTCTCACCTAAGTCAAATAAACACACTTGAAGTTTTAGGCAGGCTTATAAAATGATGCTCTCTGATTTGACTAATTCTGGGGAAAAAAACAAGGAGGGGAGACCTCTAATTAGCACATTATCATTCAACCTAGGCAAAGGAATATGTCTTGGCAGTTCGTTAGACATCACTTCATGTCTTCACTTTTAGATCCTATGTTCAAAGAGTTAATACCATTGATCAGAAAGACTGTTCTGCTACCGAGATGCACTGCAAACAAGTGATGATAGTTGCAAGTGCTGCTAGTTCCAAAAGGAACAGCTTGAGTTCTAGAACCATTCTCTAGGATTTCTAAGTGGTAGTGCTCCACTTGGGCCTCCTCGGTTTAATAATTGTTTTTCTGTCTTAATATTTTATATAAAATAAATCTTGCTTTTGAGAAGTTGATGTTAAACCATCACTCCTTTAAAGATGATACTTTATTTAAAAAAATAGAGATAAATGCTTAAGGTATATCCATTACCTTTCTCACTAATCCTTCACTTTGCTTTTGTTCCAGTTGCTGTCGAGTTGATTCCGACTTACAGTGACCCCGTGTGTGTCTGAGTAGAACTGTGAGCCATAGGGTTTTCAGTGGCTGATTTTTAAGTAGTGGATTACCAGGCTTTTTCCAACGTGCCTCTGAGTGGACTCGAATCTCCAACCTTTCGGTTAGCAGCTTGTCTGTTTGTTAGACTTTTGGACCACTTAGGGACTGCACGTCTCCATTAATCCACCAAAAACCTTAGCTTAGAGTCGAAGCACGTTGGCAGTCCCCATTCCCTCTTTGGAAGCCTTGGCCTCGGGGTGCCTGGCATTCTCAAAGTAGCCAGCGAAGCACTGCCTCAGTAACAGTCAGCTCATTCTCCAGACTGTTCACGCTGATCACAGAAAAGGTTTCGTTTGCCTTTATAGTCGTGCTACTTTGGATGTCTCCTCTTATTGTCCTTTGATGCATGTTAATAGCAGACTGTATTCATTCCTGGAAAATAGGCAATTGAGTTAAAAACAACCCTTCGAGGTTATACTAGCTTCCTCCACAGGTTTTTAATTTAAATCTTAATCTACATTTTCTTTGCAATTTCCAGAAAAATTATTTGCATTACCAAAAATGGATTATAGTAATTACTACTAATTTCAGCAATGAAAATGGATATAATTTTCTTCGGAATTCTGACTTTAATTATTTGAATTCACTTGGCAGCATCAATAGTCTTCCCACTAGTAAGGCTCGTGGTAGAGGAGAGAAAGAGAATAAAGTAATGGAGATTGTGGTGTCCAAGCATTGCGTTTTCTTCCGTTACTAAGGCTAATTGTTTGACCCTTATGAAAGGTTTTAGAATATGAACTCTGCAAATGTATTTCTAAGGTATTCATTAAGCCAGCTCTGCAAGTCCCCTGCTGCTTGCTGTGTTGCTCAGGCTGTAAATGACCTCCATCCACTCAGGGATCTCCACTTGTCATTCTATTTCTGAGCAAGGAGAAGTTGCTTGAGGCTATTGCCTTTACAAAAATGGAGAAGAGCTTGGATGTGAAGAAAAAAGTCCCAATGTGTTTAACTGACCACTTTACCAGTTACAAGAAAGATTTCCTCTCACTCAGTAGCTTCAGCTGTCAGAGAGGAAATAAGATGTGCAGAATAAGCCTCAGAAAAGGTTAAACATAAAGAAAAATACACTATAAATTTACGTATGAAATGTATAGTGCTCACACAGTCTGTACATGGTTGTAAGAGGTACTTAAAACCAAAATAAAAAAACCCAAACCCACTGCAGTTGAGTATGCTGACTCATAGCAACACTATAGGACAGAGTAGAGCTGCCCTATAGGGTTTTCTAGGCTGAAATCTTTAAGGAAGTAGACTGCCACGTCTTTCTCCCGTGGAGCAACTGGTGGGTTTGAACCACCGACCTTTTGGTTAGCAGCCAAGCGCTTAACCACTGCACTGCCAGGGCTCCTTTAACAGGTACTTAAAGGAAGTAAAAGATCTTTCAGATCAGCAGATTCTTCTTCTAGACATCACAAGAGAAACTCTTTAAATAGCACTGCATACAGCCTTCACTCCCTGAAAAATAAACTCCTTTCTAATGATCAGTAGGGTTAAAACAACTTCTAAACCATTTTTCTTGTACACGGTGGGAAAAATACCTTTTGATTCCATATTAAATAAAGGATTGCTAAGGAAGAGCAAAGAAGAATTGACGCCTTTGAATTGTGGTGTTGGCGAAGAATATTGAATATACCATGGACTGCCAAAAGAATGAACAAATCTGTCTTGGAAGAAGTACAACCAGTATGGTCCTTAGAATCAAGGATGGTCAGACTACGTCTCACATACTTTGGACATGTTATCAGGAGGGATCAGTCCCTGGAGAAGGACATCACGCTTGGTAGAAGGTCAGCAAAAAAGAGGAAGATCCTCAAAGAGGTGGATTGACACAGTGGCTGCAACAGTGGTCTCAGGCATAACAACAATTGTGAGGATGGCGTGGACAGGGCAGCGTTTCGTTCTGTTGTACATAGGGTAGCTGTGAGTCAGAACCGACTCGATGGAACCAAACAACAACAACAAGTTTTCTTTTGATCAAAACATGTCTAATGGCAAAAAGAGGTATAGGATCAATGTGACATGATAGAAAGAACAAATGAACAGGGGCTGAGAAAACCTAGATTCAAGTCCAGGTTCTTCACTTTAATAATTGTGGCCTTGGGAAACCACAATTCATCGGCTACTCTTCCTTCACCTCCAATGGGAGCACTAATAATGGCTGCCCCGCCTTCCTCACAGAGTTCTGGTGAGGACCACTTGAGAATATTGAAACTACCTGCCATGGCAGCTACTATCTACCCCGACATGTACCAGGAAATGACAGATCACAGAAAATCCTCTCTCCCTAACACTGAACACTCCTTCTTTTGAAAAGTTCCCAAACTGCTGCTTGCCCTTTCCAGTTGACCAAACAAACAAACAAACAAAAAACCCAAGTTAATTGCTGTCTAGTTGATTCTAACTCATGATGACCCCATGTGTATTAGAGTAGAACAAGTTCCAAGGGCTGTGACCTCTTGGAAGTAGATTGCCAGGCCTTTCTTCCCAGGTGCCTCTAGATAGATTCAAACTGCCAACCTTTCTAATAGCCAAGTGCTTAACTGTTTTCGATACCCAGGGAGTCCTTCACTTAACCAGAGACTGCCAATTGTACCTGAAGACCAATTAGACAGTTTCTCCTGCTTCTAAAATTCTCATCTTAATAGAACACTTGTTGTCTTAGTTATCTAGTGCTGCTATAACAAATACCACAGGTGGATGGCTTTCACAAACAGAAATTTATTTTCTCACAGGTTGGCAGGCTAGGAGTCCAAATTCAGTGCACGAGCTCTAGGGAAGACTTTCTCTCTCTGTCAGCCCTGGGGGAAGGTTATGTCTCTTCAGCTTGTTTCCTGGTTCCTTGGATATATCAGTGTGCCTTGGCATCAATCCTCCTCCATCTCTGCTTCTCCCCTTGCTTGTTTAATCTCTTTTATATCTCAAAAGAGATTGGCTCAAGATATACCCTATACTAATCCTGTCTCATTAACATAACAAAGACAACCATTCCCAAATGGGTTTATAACCACAGGCATAGAGACTAGGATTTACAACACATATTTTGGGGGGACACAATTCAATCCATCCCCACGCATCAGTCAGTTTGTCATACTGTGGTAGCTTGCGTGTTGCTGTGATGCTGTAAGTTATGATGCCAGAATTTCAAATACCAGCAGGGTCACCCATGGTGATCAAGTTTCATCAGAGCTTCCAGATTAAGACAGACTAGGGAGAAGGTAGACCTGGTGGTCTGAAATTATTGGCTGGTGAAAACCTTATGAATAGCAGTGGAACACTGTTCGATATAGTGCCAGAGATGAGCCCCTTGGGTTGGAAGGCACTCAAAATATGACTGGGAAAGAGTTGCCTCCTCAAAGTAGAGTTGACCTTAATGATATGGATGGAGTAAAGCTTTCAGGACCCTAATTTGCTGAGGTGGCACCACTCAAAATGAGAAGAAACAGCTGCAAACATCAATTAATAATCAGAATGTGGAATATACAAAGTATGAATCTAAGAAATTGGAAGTCATCAAAACTGAAATGGAACACATAAAGATAACCTAGGCATTAGTGAGCTAAAATGGACTGGTATTGGCCATTTTGAATCAGACAATCATATGATCTGCTATGCCAGGAGTGACAAATGGAGAGGAATGGCATCAAGTTTATTGTCAAAAAGAACATTTCAAGGTCTGTCCTGAAGTACAACACTGTCAAAAATAGGATGATAACCATATACCTACAAGGAAGACCAGTTAATTTGACTACTATTCAAATTTACCTGCCAACCACTAATTCCAAACATGAGGAAATTGAAGATTTTTACCAATTTCCGCAGTCTGAAGTTGATCAAACATGCAGTCAAGATGCATTCATAGTTATTGGTGATTGGAATTCGAAAGTTGGAAACAAAGAAGGAACAATAGTTGGAAAATATGGCCTTGGTGATAGAAACGATGCCAGAAATCGCATGATAGAATTTTGAAAAACCAACAACTTCTTCATTGCAAATACCTTTTTTTAAACAACATAAATGGCAACTTCACATATGGACCCCACCAGATGAAAAACACACGAGTCAAATCAACTACATCTGTGGAAAGACGATGGAAAAGCTCAATATCATCAGTGAGAACAAGGCCAGGGGCTGACTGTGGAACAGACTATCAGTTGCTCATATGCAGGTTTAACGTGAAACTGAAGAAAATTAAAACAGATCCACGAGAGCCAAAATACAACCCTGAGTATATCCCACCTGCATTTAGAGACCATCTCAACAATAGTTTTGAAGCATTGAACACACACGATCGAAGACCAGACCAGTTGTGGAATGACATCAAGGACATCATACATGAAGAAAGCAAGAGATCATTAAAAAAATAGGAAAGAAAGAAAAGACCAAAATAGATGCTAGTAGAGACTCTGAAACTTGTTCTTGAACATAGAGTAGCTAATGAGAATGGAAGAAATGACAAAGTAAAAGAGCTGAACAGAAGATTTCAAAGGGCTACTCTAGAAGACAAAGTATTATAATAAAACGTGCAAAGACCTGCAGTTAGAAAACCAAAAAGGAAGAACACATTTGTCATTTCTGAAGCTGAAAGAATTGAATAAAAAAATTCAAGCCTTGCAATATTTAAGGATTCTATGGGCAAAATATTGAATGACACAGGAAGCATCAAAAGAAAGTGGAAGGAATACAGAGTCACAGTACCAAGAAGAATTGGTTAATGTTCAGCCATGTCAGGAGGTAGCATGTGATCAAAAACCGATAGTACTGAAAGAAGAAGTCTAAGTTGCACTGAAGGCATTGGTGAAAGACAAGGGTCCAGGAATTGACAGAATACCAACTGAAATGTTTCAACAAACAGATGCAGTGCTGGAAGAGCTCACTCGTCTATGCCAAGAAATTTGGAAGATAGCTACCTTTCCAGTCGACTGGAAGAGATCCATATTTGTGCCCATTTGAAAGATAGGTCATCCAACAGAATGTAGAAATTATCTAACAATATCATTAATATCACATGCAAGTAGAATTTTGCTGAAGGTAATTAAAAAACGCTTGTAGCACTGCACGGACAAGGAACTGCCAGAAATTCAAGCTGGATTCAGAAGAGGACGTAGAATGAGGGATGTCATTGCTGATGTCAGATGGATCTTGGCTGAAAGCAGGGGATACCAGAAAGATGTTTACCTGTGTTTTGTTGATAACACAAAGGCATTCGACTGTGTGGATCATAACAAATTATGGGTAACATTGGGAAGAATGGAATTCCAGAACACTTAATTATCGTCATGAGGAACCTGTACATAGACCAGGAGGCAGTTGTTCAAACAGAACAAGTGGATACTGCATAGTTTAAAATCAGGAAGGATGTGTGTCAGGGTTGTATCCTTTCACCATACGTATTTAATCTGTATGCTGAGCAAATAATCCAAGAAGCTGGACTATATGAAGGAGAACATGGCATCAGGACTGGAGGAAGACTCATTAACAACCTGCAGTATGCAGATGATACAACCTTGCTTGGTGAAAGTGAAGAGGACTTGAAGCACTTACTGTTGAAGATCAAAGACTACAGCCTTCAGTATGGATTACACCTCAACATAAAGCAAACAAAAATCCTCACAACTGGACCAATAAGCAACATCATGATAAACATACAAAAGATTGAAGTTGTCAAGGATTTCATTTTACTTGGATCCACCATCAACACCCATGGAAGCAGCAGTCAAGAAATCAAAGGACGTATTGCATTGGGTGCATCTGCTGCAAAAGACCTCTTTAATGTGTTGAAAAGCAAAGATGTGACTTTGAGGACTAAAGTGCACCTGACCCAAGCCATGATATTTTCAATCGCCTCATATGCATGTGAAAGCTGGACAATGAATAAGGAAAACTTAAGAAGAACTGATGCCTTTGAATTATGGTGTTGGCGAAGAATATTGAATATACCATGGACTGCCAGAAGAACAAACGAGTCTGTCTTGGAAAAGGTACAGCCAGAGTGCTCCTTGGAAGCGAGGATGGCAAGACTTTGTCTCATGTTCTTTGGACATGTTATCCGGAGGGACCAGTTGCTGGGGAAGGACATCATGCTTGGTAAAGTAGAAACTGAAACCAAACCCACTGCCGTGGAGTTGATTCCACTCATAGCGGCCCTATGGACAGAATAGGATTTCCCTCAGTGAGCTGGATTGACACAGCAACAATGAGCTCACAGATGGCAATGATTGTGAGGACAGCACAGGACTGGCGGGTGTTTCATTCTGTTGTGTACTGGGTCACTATGAGGCAGAACAGACTGGAAGTCACCTGACAACAACGACAACAATTCCATCTGTAACATTTGCCAACTGGACTGTCTCAGTACTTCCTCTCTAAAACTCTCTCTTCTAACATTTTTGAACCCTGCTGAAAAAAGATGGTTCCCTTTCTGCAAGTTTATGAATAGCCAGCCTTTGCTAATTTTGTCTCGGACTTAGTTTTGTGTTTGCCAATGTGTGTAGGTCAGAACGTGTTGTGTTAGATAAATGGAAGACTGCTGCTGCAGAATTTTAGATTTGTTAAGGAGATCGCATAACTAAAAGTAAAATGTCAAGGGATCAAGCCAGAAGTTCATTTGGGAAAAGCAAACTCTAAGGAGATACCTATTTCCATTCCCCAGAATCTAGGCTAATCATGCCTTAAAATAACGATCATTTGTAAGTGCTTTATGTATACAACTTCTGAGACAGCAGAGTATCGCTGGAGGCCGACTGCCTGGCTTTGATCCCTGACTCCACTGCTTATTGGCTGTATGATCTAGGACAAGTTAATGAATGCTAACATTTATGGAGCGTTTTAAGTAAGGCACTATGATAAATACCTTATGTGGGTTATTTCGTTGAATCATTCCCATTTTAGAGAGACCCAGAGAGGCAAGTAATTTACCCAAGATCATACCTCCAGCAGTTTCCTCAACAAAACAAGAGATGTGAATAGTGAATAAATCAAAGCGTTGAGATGATTACATGAGACAGAGTATTTATTTAGCAGTGTCTGACACATAGAAAGTATTGAGTAAATGTCTGTTATTATAATTATTCTTATCACTATTACAAGGTGAGTTTAATTATCTACATTATTAAGATCAAGAAACTTCAGCTAACCATGCAAAACAAAACACAGTATCTGGAAAATAGAGACCATTCGATTAGCCAGAGAAGTTCACAAGGTTTTTTTTTTTTTTTTTGGCTGAAGAACTAATCTGCTCCTTGCTTGAAGTCTTGTCATTGACAAAGGAGAATGTCAAGGAGAAAAAGATATTGATACAGTATCTTGGGGAGACTTCTAGGGGCAGTTGTTGAGAATGATGGTGGTAAACTCCTCAGTGGCTGAGTTTGGGGAAGGGACATACCTATCTATGAATCATTGCTGTTCTAGAATTATTCTATTTGAAGGGTTAATATTTAAAGCTATTTGATACAGGAGCCCTATATCCTACTCTACTCATACCTCAATATTTGAAATGCCAGGAAGTTATAGACAAATATTTTGAAAAACGAAGGGAAATGGTTGTGGTTTCTAGATTCTATACTAGGGACTACTTACATAGATTAATGGAATACTAGTTAAATAAGTTTGGATAGGCAGTGAGATAATGTAGAAATATGTGGGTCACTGCTGGGAATTGAAAACCCCAGTAAGAGTGGTGCTAGGAGCAGACTACAGCAGCAAAGGGATCTCTGAGGCAGCAAAAGTAAAAAAATCAATCGGGTAAGAAAGAGGCCCCAAAGGATCTCAAAGACAAATTGTACTTAATTCATATTTTTTCTTCCAGTCCCAATTTTAACATTGTGCATATAAAAACAATGATTCCACTTACCTAATCCTTATCGATTAATTGATAGAAGTACTTTAAGTGACAGGCATTGTGAGACTGATGGGAACTTTAGACCAGATGGGAGAGGACTAGGGTCATTGCAGGCCAATGGATGAGCTATCTGAAGGCTTGCAGAGCCGTTTAAATGGTGCTCTCTATTAGTTGTCTAGTCATTTAACCTCTGGGCCTCAGTTACTTCATCTGTAAATGAAGAAGTTGAACTATATGATCTTTGGGGAGCTCTGCAGTTGTAAAGTGTTGAGATCTCTCTTGTTTACTTTTAGGAAAAGGCATAATGCTCTTTGATTTATAGAGAATCAAAAATAAGTTCTCATCTCACAAGTGTGTATGCAAATTGAATGTATGCATACACACATGCGGCACACCTACGCGGCTCATGAAGTTTATCTACACTAATAAAACTGGAGTAACTTATGAAATTGAAGAGATAGCCCACTTATAAAATATTTCCATGTTTGCATAATAAACATGGATGCTTTTACGGGGAGAGTTTCTTCTAGCTAAAGGTGAGGTGATGTAGCATTTCGTACAAGTGAAGTTCAAACTCTGTTTACTCAGAAAATAATAGAATCCTTTACTTTGTGTCCCTGTGCCTTTAAGAGTATAGCAAATCATTCCCTAGCTTCTTGCCTATATTTTGGAAATATCCTTATCCTAAGGATTTTTCATTTTGATACTGTTCCTCTCAGAAAGATTAAAGCCAAGATTCCCTAAACTCACCCTTAGGAACGATTTTAATGTAATTTTTCAAATTACCCAACCACTGCCGACGTTATTTTTTGACAACTTCTTATGTAAGAGCTGTATGAATTTAATGCTTTAGGTATGAAGCGTTTTACTCATGAGGTGTGGGATCTAAGGCAATGCAACTCCATTCTCTTCATTACTGGAAATGCAAGTTTACTGGAAACTGAAACAGTCGGGTCAACCACTGAATAAACAGAGAGAAGAAAAAAGCACGACTGGGAAACTCTCAGCCTAAACCAACTAAAACATTTATGAAGTCCTGCAAAGAAATGACAGTTGAGGTTTTCTGATTACCAGAGTGCCACTTAAGAGCAACTTCTGATGGTCATAAAAAGTTACTAGCAAAGACAGGAAAGCCAAGGAAGAGAACACCAGGTAAAGAAATGAGGCTTTCGTCTTTCCCTGTGCGGAGGGAGAGCCCTGATGCTTCTGAGCATGACTTGCAAAGCTGCTCATGGGTATCAGTGGGACTCATGAGAGAGAAATTTCCAAAGAACAGTTTGAAATTTTTGGTAGTTTCTGCAGACCCTGCAATAAAGACACTGAAGACTAAAAGTTTAAGGCATTTTCTGTGCCTATAACATGTTTTCATTTATTCATTAGTTTCATGTTAATAAGCACATAATTTGAGTACCCTTTATATCCTAATCACTGGATAAACTATAAGAAAAAAATAATAATCCTTGCCCCTGAGAATTTTAAAATCTATTTGGAAATAAAATATAATGCTTTTGTTTTGATCAATTCCCCACATTGCTCTAATAGAGTAACTCCTAAGAAACCTGCAAAATCAAGTAAAATTTTTTCCTCTTAATTGCTTAAGGGGGAGTTTGATAATAATGTTTCTTTTATGTAAAAATTGTCTAAAGGATGATGCAGTCTGTTTTATTAGGCTATTAGAGCCAAACTTATTCATCTTCAACATGCTGTAATTTTATTCAGAACCTGTTTTATTCCGCTAAATATTTCAATCCTAAAATTCACATGGCCCAAGGGAAAAAAGTCCTGGGAATGTATCATCTGCTTCACTCAGTGGTTAGACTGCCAGCATTTCAACAGCTGGAATGTACCCCTGCTTTGCATGATCTCCCTTTGTCCCTATGGAGCCCTTTAGACTTGTTCTTACTCCCCCACTGTCCTTGGGGAGAAACTTCTAGCATATGGTGGCTGGGACTACATATAAGTTAGAAATAGATGCTTTCTTTTAGTTGTTGTTTAGGGCTAGCATTCTGGTTTTCTAGTTCCATCTGAGCATGTAAAGCATAATGCTGTTGTTGATGGTGGTATGTATGTTTTTCAGGCAAATGGGAGTCCTGGTAAAAGTGAATAAAAGGGCATGGCACTAGATACTATTGAATACTAGAAACCCTTAATAAAGCTGAAGTTGCTTCTGCTTGAGAGAAGAAAATTCTAGGGAAATATAATAGTTGTCTTCAAATATCTGAAAGGTTGACATGTGGGGACAAAAAGGATTATGGTGGCTTTGGGCTCCCAGTAACTTCTAAGGAGTTGAAGGTGGTGGGGGGAAGATTTTGCCTAAACCTAAAGAAGAAAATAGAATTTCCCTACCTCTGTTGAAGCGGAAGCTAAATGACTGCTTGGTAGTCTTGTTGAGGTGAAGTAGAAGGGATTAGACAAGGAGACAGAACTTGGATGGCAATTGGGTTCAATTCTTGTGCCAAGTGTGAACAATTGCTAAGGGCTGCCTGGAGCACTGTGGGCCTCTGAGATTTTCCAAGCTCAGGAGGAAGGAGTGCTGTGCTTGATTAGAATGGATGTGCATTCTATGCATTTGCTCTCTCCGGGTTGTTCCTTCAACATTCTCCCCACTCCTGTGATGCTAAGATGGTACCACTTAGTGCTACAATATGCCCAACATACCTACCCTGCTGTCTGGATTAAAATGCTACTTTAGATCCATATTACTTGCTGTTGTCTGTCACTTCTCGTAATCTGTTACCCTTGAGTGGTTAAGTGTGTAATTGGGTGATCGGACTTGATTGAAGATTATGGAATTTTACTTCCTGCTGTCATAAAATTCCAAGGAAGCATGGTGGTATCCTGGGACACAGTTTGGATTCCACCACTCCACTGGACAGCCTCCACCAACGATGCTAGCAATGATGTCTGTGTCATCAAAGCCCATGCAAGCTTGACTACGTCTTGAAACATGTCTGTCTCTTGGCTCTTACAATGCCACTTCCTGCTGCTTTTCCTCTAACCTTATTGCCTTCTCCTCAGTATCCTTTACTGTGACCCAAGGATCAGACTGAGAACCTCTTGTTGATGATAAAAATGTATCTACTCTCCCACC
>NW_004444028.1:10382560-10384248 GCF_000243295.1 Trichechus manatus latirostris
ATATTAATCCTTCCTCATTAACATAACAAAGACAGCCTATTCCCAAATGGGATTATAACCACAGGCATAGATGTTAGGATTTACAACACATATTTTGGAGGGACGCAATTCAATCCATAACAATAATAATATTTTCTGCAAATAGTTATATTTTGGTACTTTCTTCCCATTTCTTAATGCATTTTTCAGAACTTCCAGAGCACCCTTTTTTGTTCTGGGTTTAATGAGAATGACTCTAATATTTCAGTATTAAGTGTAGTTTTGGCTGCTGTTAGGATATATATACTCTTTACAATATTAGAAAAGGATACTTTTGGTGCTAATTTTTGCATATAGATTTTCCTTTCATCTATTGCATCATTATACAGCAATACAAATAATCTGACTCCAGATTTTTTTTTAAAAATGATATTTAGGATTTAATCCAGTTTTGTCCTGCTAGTTCTCTCCTGAGGTGCTAAATGTTGGTTTTAAAGTCCTTGAGCTTGGTGTATGTCTCCAAACTGGCTAAGAAATAGATGAAAACCAAGCGTTGGCTATGCCAATTGTTCACCAGGAGCAACTCCTGATTTCACAGCAACCTAGTATCATGGGTGAAAGCTGCTATTTCTCAAAATTTACCAAAAACTGAGGTCCTTCAGATTTAAACCTGTATTTATCCTGATTGGAAATATCTATTTATGGTGCTTCATTCATTAAAAAAGAAAAAAATCACCAAGTGACAGATGCTAAATTGCTAAATCTGGGGCTTTAAAAAATAAATAAAACCGTTAGCTCTTGAGAAGTCCAGTCTAATGAGAATTTCCAGGATCAGAATACTAGAGATGGGGCACCTTTTGATAAAGGATGAGTAAATGTGTAAGTCTAGGACATAGGTTTATATTGTGTGCACCCATTCGACGGATGCTGTGCTTCCTGTACTTCCCTTGCTTATTGTTTTGATCAATTCATTTAGATGCTCTTTTCTCCTCTGAAACTGTTTTCTTCCTTAGCTATGTCACAATACTTGTTATGTCAGTCATTTCAGGGAAATTTTAAAACAGAATCTTCTGTGATATTTGGAAAAAAATCCGAGAACATTCCCACATTCTCTAGAGCAAACATTTGTTTATCTTTTATCACTTAAATTGTAGAAGTTGTACTATACTGTATCTTCTTTTAAAGTTTCTCTCATTCCTTCATTCATCAAATATTATTGATCTGTTTAGTACATATGAGTACCAAATATTGTCTTTGGGAGTAGAAGTATAAAGATGAGTAAGTCATAGTCCATGTCCTCAAGGTGCTGACAGTCTGAAAGAGGAGATGATTAAACAAAATAATTCAGGACTCTGTGTGTTACAGGTTGAATTGTGTCTCCCCAAAATATGTGTCAACTTGGCTAGGCCATGATTCCCAGTACAGTGTGACTGTCCACCATTTTGTCATCTGACGTGATTTTCCTATGTGTTGTAAATCCTGCCTTTATGATGTTAATGAGGCAGTACTCAATCTACAAGATTAGATTGTATCCTGAGTCAGTGTCTTTTGAGATACAGAAGAGAGAAGTGAGCAGAGAGACAGAAGAACCTCATACTACCAAGAAGGTAGTGCCAAAAGTAGAGTGTGCCCTTTGGATTCGGGGTCCCTGCACTGAGAAGCTCCTAGACCAGGGAAAGATTGATGACAAAGACCTTCCTCCAGAGTCG
>NW_004444028.1:10385234-10386560 GCF_000243295.1 Trichechus manatus latirostris
TTAGCTGCCTAGTGCATTAACCATCTGCACCACCCAGGGACTCTCTGTTACAGTGCCTGAATCGATATGCAAACTTAATATAGTGGCCTTTCCACAATCTTCACTCTTCGATCTCTAAATATATTTTGACCATATACACCTTATTCTTTTTAAAAGCTTCTTTCTTGATGTCTTTGTTCTGGTTCTGTTAATGCCTCTCAAATATTTCATCAGTCTCTTGTCTGAGTCTTCTTCCTCTTTCTGCTGCCAATGTGCAACTTTCTCAAGGTTTTTTTTTCCTTGACCCTCTTCTGTCCACTCTTTTTTCCCTTAGAGTCCCATGGTTTAAAATTTCTCCCTTTTGAAACCAATTGCCAAAACTCTATTGCTGTCTTGTAGTCTTGACCTGTTCTGCGGGCTCCAGTTCCACATTTCCAACAGCCCGAAATAACTTTCCACTTACACGTCCTCCTGCCACTTCAAATTCAGCATGTCTAAAGTTAAACTCATTTTCATCTGTAAACCAAACTACTTTCTGGAATTTGCAATTTATGTTAATGACATCATTATTCTGTCAATCATTTAGACTTTTTTTTTATCCTTCAGTTGCCATGGAGTCGATTCCGAGTCATGGTGACCCCACGTACTGCAGAGTAGAACTGAACTCCTAAGGGTTTCTAAGCGGTGCCTTTTGGAACCTTCGGTTAGCAGTTGAGCGCTTAACTGTTTGCGTCACCCGAGGACTCCCCATTTAGGCTTCAACTTCAGCACTGTTTCTTCCCTCTTACATGTCAACTGAAGTTTAAAATGGTTGACTGCCTAAACCATTTCCTTTTACAGTTCCGGCCTCCCGTGGTGCTCTCCATAAAGACGGAGACGGTGATTTCAGTGTCCAGAACACCTTTAATTCCTACCTGCCAACACCTGATCAAAGGAGCTGACTTCAGGTATGTCACTTCTGTGGAAAAACCCAGTCCAGATAACTCAGGAAGAATTCTACTGGCAACTCAAGTTCCTTTACACCGACTGTGAATCCACAGCCTGACTGCTTCTCCCATATCACTACCGATTCCTTGCTCTTGTGTCTTCTTTTGCGAAATTGTTGTAGAACTCCATCACGTGCACATGCTCGCTTAAGTATTTGCCTATTCTCTCCTTTGGAGATTATCATTTATGCCCTTCTGTTTGTCTGTAACCATATTGTCACTTTTCCTCTCAGCTTCTTAATGTTCTCAAATATTATTGCAGAATGGTTGGTTATCACTGCTCTGAATAATTAAAGGGGCTGGTTTTGGCTATTTTGTTATTAGATCACTGAACTGGGAGTTTTTGAAGCATCTTATCTCA
>NW_004444028.1:10388212-10389377 GCF_000243295.1 Trichechus manatus latirostris
GAGTCAGCCACCATGGGAAACATCCGTTACTGTCTCACACTGAACTTGCGGCGGGACGTGAGCACAATGCATTGTCTTCTAATACCAGGTACACCCCCAAAACACTACCGAACAGTACAGTTTTTACCAAATACTTAATGGAGTTATTGGGGAAGAAACTTATATTATGAAAGGTACATCATTTTCTCTTTTTGTATTTACCTACTTTCCTCTGAGCTGGGAAAATTTCTTGAATTTGGTCTTTAATTTCATTTTGAGTTTTTGCAGTATTCAGTATATATTCGTGATCTTTGCACATAATCATTCATTTATTCATTGAATAGCTCTACTGTGTTTGGGTTGGTCATCAATAAAAACCAAACCAAACTCATTGCCATCAAGTCGCTTTTGACTTATAGGGACCCTATAGGACAGAGTAGAACTGCCCCACAGGGCTTTCAAGGCTGTTATCTTTATGGAAGGAGACTTCCACATTTTTATCCCATGGAATGGCTTCTGGGTTTGAACCACCAACCTTTTGGTTAACAGCTAAGTGCTTAACCACTGCGCCACCAGGACTCCAGAGCCTCCAAGTATCACTCCAGCATCTCAGGGTTGTTGGCCAAAGACCCCTGAGCCTGAAGCTTCGAGTTGTGGGATGTCAGGTTTGGGAGGTGTCTTCCAGGGCTCCTTTATCTATAATCTTGAACGTGCCACATCCTTTCAGTGAAGAGTCTTGTGTGTTCCTGACTCAGTTCTATTGGTATGTATCTAGTGGAAGTACTTCCAAATTTCAGGTATGTGTGCAGATTTCACCTTTTTTTTTTTGTTTTACAAAGTCAATACACTATATATATAGATATAGATATAGATACATACACACCATTATTCATTTCTGTGGGAATTTTGCATGGGAAAAGGCAACTCTTTAATAAACTGCCATTAATCCTTGAAGTACTGAAATTCTTTAAACTTTCTTGGTTCGTTTGTAAAGTGGAAAGGATCCGTGTCATCCACAATGGTTAAAAAAAAGATAAATTATCTTTTATGGCTTTATTATTCTAACTTCTTAAGAAGAAACTGAATTTGTTGGCTAATTATTGTCAGAACAAAGCAACCAAGCATTAATTATATTAAAACCAAAATCACTGATTTTGTCACATTTTCTCTCACATCTCAATGGGCA